>NC_083645.1:16564548-16821039 GCF_963576545.1 Limanda limanda | reverse complement strand
GGAATTTTTGCAATCACATCATATCTTGCGTGTGCATAACGATTCCTGAGGATATTGTTAAGTTTGAACATAAGCAATGAAACATTCTTGAGCTTTTAAACTGTTTTTTTCCTCATGTATGTAAAATCCAACAATCAGAACTGACTTAAAGCTTCAAAATACATTAAAAACCGATAGATTTACTTTGTTGAACAAGCCTTTTACCAAGGAACAGCAAATAAAAAAGGATAAAATTACATTTCCTTGTTGGGGGCAGAGAGTAACCATTTATTTAGGTATTGTCTGATTTAATTCTTTTTTTTGTGCAAGTATAAATCAGTTATGGTCAAGATGACTTGTGCTGGGAGCATCTGTTTCTAGTGTGTTCAACACTCTTTACTACCGAGACCCTTAATCCCCCATCAACATAAAAAAAAAAATCATATTCTATCGAGAAAACATGCAAAATCAAAAAAAACACATCGATCACAATTCGGTCACCGACAGCACATCTCTCCCTCATATCTACAAGACCAGAGCCCTGAACTCCTCTCGTCCTACATACAATCTTTAACATACACGTCATTAATACAATCACTTCATTCATCCCCGGAGGAGACGTTATGCTTTTTTTCTGTTTCACGTTTGTTGCACAAAACATTGTGATGCCATTTGGTGGGCAGCTGGAGGCTCTTGGGTTTTTCTCGTTCACCTCTCAGATTCCCTCAACAGCAACACAACACTTTTTCTCTGTCCTGGAAGGCTTCCATAGCATTTCCACCATCTAGTCCAGCTGCTCTCACTCTGCTGATGGATATGTTTTTTACAGAAGGGGCTCCGGGCACGAAAGAAAATATGACTTAACCAATGAGTGGCTACACAAACCAGTCTGTAGATAGAAATGTGATCTTCTCTCTTCTGGGTAATCCTATGTCCTGTCTGCGTGGAGGTGTAATCCATCCAGCTCATGAGAAATCCACATCCAGTGAGGGGCCGGTTGAGCCTTCAGATGGTTTCCACTTGTGCACAGGAGTGTTCAAAGGTCAAAGTTCAACCAGTGACACCAAGTGACGTTAGCAAACCCACTGGGCAGCTTTTCCTCCTCATGAAACACATCTGTTTTTCTTTTTTTTTTATATAATCAGGCATTCTTGAAGATTCCCTTACTTTCCTTCCTCTGCGGTGGTGTCTTTTAACATGTATGTACATCATCGGTTACCATGGCTGGTACTGAAAAGGTGTTGTCGTGGCGATAGTGTGAGTGGCATCCAGACATGGGCTGGGTGGTGCTGTGGTCACTGGTGGCGGTCGTTGCTAGGGGAGTTCTGACGGCTGTTTCTTGGTTTTCAGAGTGTCTATGAGAGACTGGACGCCGCGTTTCACGCTGGTGGAAACCCGCCGGGACACGGAATCTGCGGAGGGCGAGGAGGAGGAGCCGGCGCGTTGGGAGGGCGGCCGTGCCACCAGACACTTCTGATACCGCAGCTGGAGAAGAAGATGAGATGGTAAGGACAGTTTATCATGTGGGTCTTTAGTTAAATTGTAAAAATATTAGTCCAAATGTACATTTATATAAAAAAGAGAAGACATGTGCACCAACAAGAGATGAAAAATCAAAAAATGAAGTGTCACGTACGATTACATATGTATTAAGTGACTTGATAAAGAGCTGCTTTTACTCTTCCCCCAGGGTTTCTCCAGATAACAGGCAGATTTATACAATCAAGTCAGTCTTTGCACATCATCCACTTTTGCAAAATCGTACACAACAGAATATGATGCTGCTCTAGATAAAAAGGAGCAAAAAATAAAAAACAGACTCGTTCTCGACTTCATTTAGAAAGCACACAGGACAGATCCTCTCTTTGTCCTCTAAGTGTATCCGTCATCCAGTCTCCACAGTGCAAGCTTCCAAAACACTTGAAACCAAAACACTAGAGAATATGAACAAACCTCACGTCTAACTTGGCAGGAAAACGCAAAAAGTGTATTTTCCAAAATACAGAACTAAAATACAAAGTCATCTTTGAGCTTTTTCATCTAATTTTTTTTCTCCTGTGAAATAAACAAATATGAGCTCACCACACATGCTGCCTGCACGGCCTCAGACACAAAGCCTGCGTTGGGGTCGCACCAAAAAATGTGACACTGGAAGTGCTGGCTCCCCGTGTCCATGATGAAGGCAAACGTGTGCACGTCCCGCCCCACGCCCATGAAGGACAGGAACCGGACGCGACACTCCATCACCACCTCCTCGTCCTCCTCCTGCACAGCCGTCAGAGAGGAGAGAGGAGAAATCAGAGCTCTGTTAGATCGTCCTCTCCCAATGAAAGGCAACTTCACATCTTTTATTAACTGGGTAGCATGGTAAAGCCTCTTGCCTTCTCTTTGATCACAGCCACAGTGGTGTCAGCGATGCTCAGTATGACAGGAGTCCAGTCGTCTTTGCCTGAGGACGACAGGAGGCCCTCGATGGCCCCGTTGATGATGTCCATACCTGGGAACCAAACACAAAGGTGGGAAATCTGAGACAATGTGTGATCTCTAAAGGACGTGTGTGGGTTTCACTTTGGGTTTTGTTTGTTACCTATGGGTCGAGACACAGATGTCATACCCAGATACAGAACATGGAACTTCTGTACCAACTCGGTCTTTGGCAAAGGAAACTCTGTAGAGGGAAAACAGACAGAAACGCACACAGATCAATAACTTTATCACACAGGGCAACATCTAACGCAAAGAGTCCAAACACGATAATTGGCTTCAACTGAAGAAATAAACAAACCCTGGTGAATATTTAACACTCTATGTTGCTGTTGACATGATTAGAGCGGGAAGAAATTAGTTTTCACACAAGCATGCAGGGTTTCAGTGAGCTGGGTATTTTCAGCATGAAACCCCCTTTCTTTTTCTACAAAATGCCCCGTAGGCTGAGAAGATTTACACACACGTTAAAGGAAAACAGTTAAAAGATGTTGATGTCACCTGGATCTCAATCAGTAAACATCTTTTACCCTCAGGACCTCGCTTTTAACGCACCAGACAGTCGACTATACGAGCGTGAGACGATTTCTGTCAAGGTAAAATGCAAAACACCATAACTGCATAAATGTTTAACTATGCAATTAAAGAATGTGCATCTCAGAGGGCGCTTAAAGGAAAATAGAATAAAAACCTCAACCAAACCCTGATCAATTATTAACCTCTCAATCACTTATCATCATAAATTCAAAAAATCGGCCAACGGTCAAAATAAACTGTGATTTCTAATGACTTTATGAAAAATAACCAAATACCAACATTTTCCCTGCCTTCTAAGTAGTGTTCTGACCCAAAGAGGCGTTCACGTGAATTTTCCCAGTTGCAAAAACATTTTTCCGATATTCCGACACCACATGAACGCACAATAACTCCAACGCTCATGTCTTTGGACTGTGGGAGGAAGCCGGAGAAAACCCACACAGACCTGGGGAGGAACTAGGAAAGACTATTCCATTAAAAAAGTTCAAAATATCTCTGACATTCGGAACATGTTAAGACTCTCTAAAGAGGAGAGGAGTGAGGGTGATTTCACACATGGATTCGATGTTTAAAGCAGAGCTCAGGAAAAGGACAGATTTGATGAGGACAGCATTATCCTGGTGTTGGTTCTCATCCCAAATCATTTGGTGCTAATCTCCTCAAACGTGTCCCAACACAAGGGCCTGTAGAACATCAAATCCATGGTGAGAGAGAACTGTTCTAAATTCAGTGTAAAGTGGATAAAAAACCTCCCACTGGATTCCAACTCTTCTTTTCCCGCACGTTATAGCTTTACCAGATATGAGGGATGTTTCACCGATGGGTTGTTTGATCCAGGGTTTGGGATGGACGCTGTGGAGCAGCAGGCCTCGCCTCAAAGAAACACTAATCGGGTTTTAATGAGGTCCAGCGCCTTTGTAAGTGAAGAGCCGATACAGTTCTTTTCCATTCTGATGCGTGAGCTCCTCTCCTCAGCGCTCAGCAGACGCACACACACCCAGAGTCACGGTGGATGAATTGCGCTGCCACTTTTTCCCCATTCTTCCGATAATTACTTGAGACTGAGAGGAGCAAGCGGAGGGGTTAAGCGAAATCGGAACCTGTGAATGGAATTAGTGCGGCGAGGATAAAGCTCGGTGACCGGGGAGCGAGGAGTTGTTGGAGAGTCAGCGTTATCTCGTGTGTAATTGAACCAAAACACTGCTATCTTTTCTATTAAAAATTGTCAAGGTTGCTCCTCAAGGCGATAAGGTAAATTTTGTTATAAAACATACATAGTTTCAGATGTGGAGGAGAGCTGTTATGTGAGACAAGGAACCACAGCAGGGAAGAGAGCACACGGCTGACAAATCTAATTCTCTCACAGGGGAACTACAAAAGAACACGACTCAAGTTAAAAGAGAAAGTGTGTGTGTGAGTGTGTGTGAGTTTGTGTGTGTGTGTGTGTGTGTGTGAGTGTGTGTAAGTGAGTGTGTGTGTACCTTGTAGGGGCACATCAGTGCTGGTTTGGGAGGAGCTGCCCGCTGCAGCCTTGGCACTTTTCCTTTCAGCCATAATCTAAACAAGAGGAGAAGGGGAAAGAAGAAGAGACGGGGAGATAAACCACAGAGGGATGAAGAATGGGACAAAGTGAAGGAGAGAAACAGATAAAGGGCAAGAGAGGTGAGAACAAAAGGAAGGAAGAGGAAAGGGATCAGAACAGAGAACAAAGAATAATCGACTTAGTGGATTTGACCTTAGACTTGTCTTTGAAATGAGCAGTAAAAAATGTAGCAGACAAATAATAACATGGACATGATAAGGCTTTGACATCCCATAATGTTTGCTTTTGTTAATAACTTACATAAAAATATAAAATAAAAAACAAAGTCCTGTTACCTTGAATAAATTAGGGATTTCTCTGCATTTGAACATTGTGGGAAACATTTTGCATCATGTACGTCTAAAAGTCAACAATAATTTAACGTAGGTGCAGTCTTTTTCAGAATTGTTACATATTACATCTCCAACTGTAGACACAGACAGTGTCTCTCTCTTTTCTTTGCTGCAGATCTCTTGCTGCAGAGCAGGCACTCGTCACACTGTGTTGAATAGTCGGCACGGCCCCTGCACTGAGCCGCTGCTCTCTCTTCTACAGATACTTGATTAATTGCCGGTGTCATTAATCAGAGTCTGTGGTGATTCTGCAACTCCGCTCACAAGGGAAAATGTAGGAAGACGCACACACACACACACTCTTTCACACACACACAAGGGAAAGCCGCTCAGCGTGCTGTGCAGCTGCAAGACTCAGGTCACCAAGTTTCTTCGCTGCAGTGATAGAGAAAACTAAGAGTGTGTTAAAAATAGGCCAATTGAAGAGCCTCACACACACACACGCACGCAAGCACGCACATGCACACACATACACTGATTACCCGCAAACATAAACCAGTAACCTTATTTAATGTGACCAAACTTTTGAATCATACAAAGGATTTTGATTTGAGCAAAAAAACAAAACAGCTATGAACATATTCTGAAACATAAATTCATCTGCTTCAACCATTTCCATGGTTCCATTTTAAATTTGAGTATTGATTTGACCTGCTATTACTAACTGTTTTAAAATGTTCACTAACTTTTAATAGAAGGATCAAGTCAGTGACATCAGTCTTCCCTTTTATTTCCTTGCCATTTAAATCTGTCTGTCAGCGAATCTCTACTTTTCATTCAAGATGCATCCAGCATGCAGCTGAGTGTGAGGAGATTCAGACCTGCTGTAATCTGAACAGTCAACAGAGTGAGGAGGGGAGGGGAGGGTACCACTGAATCGTGTGTGTGAGAGAGAGAGAGAGGGGGGGGGGGGCGGGGGGGCGAGAGAGCGAGAGAATCAAGTGAGTGACTTTGCTTTATGCTGCAGCTTTGCACTGTTAAGAGTCTGTGATTCAATGTTCCTGAGAGGGTTAACACGCTGTCACCACAATCTCTCCCTCCCTTCCTCCCTCCCCCCCTCCCTCTCTCTATCACATACGCACACATTGAAAACTCTTTTCAAGAAATGCTGCATGTGCTCTAACCTCAATCTTATCTCCTGTCAGTCTCGTCTCACTGTACAGGACCTTAAAGCCTCTCTCCCCTGAGCCCTCTCTAGTAAAAGATAACAGAAACCTTGTCAGGCTACTGTCACTGGTTTGCACTCTTGAGTATTAGTTTTATAAAACATGCATGTGGGAGTGTCCTCGAAGTTACAGTCTCAGAAAAGTAACTCTAGTTCACTGCATCAGCGGAAAAAGATTGATTTCTCCCTCCTCAATAGATTAAGGCTTGATGGCTTGTTTCCGAGGAGCTTGTGGAGCGGTGGCGGTGACGACACCCACCTTGGAGCAGATTTCGTGGAGACTTGTGGCGATGGCTGCGGCAGGAGTATCACATCGGAACACGTGGCACTTCAGCACCCGCGTGTTCTTGTCTCTCGCCACGTAGGCAAAGTCCCTGAAGCACAGACAGAGGTCAGAGGTCAGGTATCATCACACATTTTATGAGGGAGTTTATGAGGAAATCTAAGAGACAAACATTGACCTGGATGCAGATCAACAGCAGATTAAAAAGACATTTGCTCTGTTAAAGGGGCAGTAAACAATCTCTGTCAGCCTGTGCACTTATTTATCTGAATTGTCACATTTCTTGACATATTTCCCAGAAAAAATGTGCTTTGACTTTTTAGTTTGGTCCATCTTCCATCCATTAACATGGAGGAGCCATATTACAGACAGCCACCAGGAGGAGATTGAGAATCTTTGGCTTTACTTTTAGGAAGCAAACCTATCGTCCATCTTTACACACAGTCTGTAGTGTATATGTGTAAGAGGGACAGGACAGAATTATGGTGGGTTGTTGAGGGTTAAGACAACACGGATAAAAATGTATTTGAACTTTTCACTAATGTGCGTTTTTGCCATAACGATAGGCCGTTTGTTCCGTCTCATTAAACTTCTTCATTCAATATATTTTATGAGGGATATGTTTTATCCACCTAATTCTACAGCTCTGACTTGGAGCCACCTTTCGGAATATTCTGGTGCAACATTTCTTAACGGGCCTCAAACTCCTTTTCCAGAGTGCAACTGGCTTAGGGGCCAATATCTATCTATCAGATTTAATTGCCAATTAGTATATTTAAATTTCCTTTAGCCGTTTTCAGTTTGTTTGGTTCACGTTTGGCTTCATCAGCAGAGATGGGATATTTCCATCTGAAGTCCTTCCCAGTGTTTTCAGCCTTTTTATTTTTATTTTCATCTTGTAAGTTATATTAAAGTGAGTGTTGCATCTCGTCTCTGTTCTGTCTGTTGTCAGGAGGTGACTGATCGCAGAAATAAAAAATAAAAGTTTGCCAGAACTCTGCTCTGAAATAAAAGAACAAATCCAATTCTCTCCCTGCACTTTGCATTTGCATTTTAATATCCGCAAACATGGGAAAAAGTGAAACATTTCCTGCATAAGTAAAAACTAAGTGAAAGCAATGAATATCATCAGGATAAATCAACTTGCTCTGCACACATATAGCTCTATTTGACACATAGATTACTTAAAGCCCCTTTAACAGCATGTTTCTCTCAGTAATTGCTTCACTGGAAGCTGAAGCCAAATTTGGCTACAACAGATGCGTGCCCCAGAGCCTGAGGAAACTACGTGCCTCAAGCTCCACAATGGTGCCACATGGCAGAGAAAGATGTGGAGGAGGAGGAGGAGGAGGAGGGTAAGACTGAGAGAGGAAGCTCCACCGAGATATGAAAGTGTGTGCAGCGGGTGGGCGATGATGAGACACAGCGACGTGTGGGTGATACCATGCACAAGCGTGCGCGCACACACACACACACACACACAAACACAGACACACAAACACAGACATGATGAACGATAGATGTCTGATCCTCATTAACAGGTGAGACAAGCTGCAGAACAAAAGGTAGGAGGTTGAGTTTTCCATCCTGGACTGAAATGATTTAGTAAACAGACAATGCAGAGTGAAAGATTGGGAAGGGGACGTGCAGAGGAGCCAGCTGGACGGCGGTGTCACCAGATGCAACAGCTTCAGTGCACACACACACACACACACACACACACACACACACACACACACACACACACAGACACATATACAGTGCATGCTTCACATTAACCACAGACACAAACAGAAATATGCCAAACACAGCCAGCATTTATCACAACAGGCTCTTTATGTTTATGAGACCATCCGGTATGTCTCCTGTGCCTAACTGTGTGCTCACACACTTTTGGGTCAATAATGCTCACTGCCTGTGGCCAAGAAGTAAAGTACAATGCAATGTGTGTGTGTGTGTGTGTGTGTGTGTATATCTTAAGATGGGTGTGTGTATGCATCCAGTGCACTTTGTTCAGGGCCGTTTGAGCAGTGTGTCACCAAAGCAGCATGAGTGGCCTTGCCTGGCACACTACAAATGGGTCTTTTATGACTCGTGTTCCCTCTCTGGGGGATCAAAATGCTATAAAACCGCACGCAACTCTGAATAGGAAATAGCCCGGTGGCCAGTCTGGCATCATTGATGATTTAACACTTGCAATTTAGACCTGCAATGGTTGCTGATGGACTCCTGCAAAGAGCAACAGTGACTCCGGGCGAAGCAAAGCCACTGGTTTGATGCCTGACAGTGATTACACTGTATGGGTGGTTGAGCGGGTGGGTGGGCTTAACACTCGAAGAGCAGTTACCTTTCTCTGGGTCCCAGGAAGCAGGACCAGGGAAGCGAGGAGGATGAGAGCAGGGAGGAAAGGGATAAAAGGAAAGAGATAAGTGATCGGAAGTTAAGAGACAGGGAAAAATGGAGAGATTAGACAATTGTATCAGAGCAAAAAGGTGAAACGGGAAAAGAAAACGAGATCAGAGGTAGAGACATAGAAAAAAACAACAAGAGGAACATTAATACACACAGCTTAGTCACAAAGCTCTGTCACATCATTCCATATCCTCAATGCTCTGTGTACTTTTCATTTCAGTGGCTTGCGTTCCACTACATTATGACACAACACACCTTTCCTGTTAGATAGGACAGACACGCACACACACACACACACCTTCTTGTTACCTCCTCTCCCTTACTCCCTATTTCTCTCCCTTTTTCTGCCTCGGTGTCTCTTTCATCCTCCTCTTTGCTCTGGCTCTTTAATCTTCCTTTTCACTCCCCAGCTTTCTCGTTTTCTCTTACTCCCGAACTCACAATTTTTCCCCACTCAACACAGGATAACACACATACACACACACGCACACACACAGAAAAGAATGCAGCACGAAGTGATTCCGAACAATTCAAATCAACAGCATGTCTCATCAGTGCCGCGCTCTTCAAGGAGAGCTACAAAGGCAGGTTGAATAAAGATCAGAAGTCTAATTCAAACATTGCCTCGCTTTGATTCTCTGATTAGCCACTTAGTGTTCAGCAGTGTGTGTGTGTGTGTGTGTGTGTGTGTGTGTGTGTGTGTGTGTGTGTGTGTGTTGTAGCTGGCAGATTATTTCAAACAGAGAATCTTTAGAGTCAGAGCATCAGAACTGCTGCTTCGAAGTGCTCCCTCCAAGCAGCCTGTTTTCACGCGCACAAACACACACACACACACACACACACACACACACACACACACACACACACACACACACACACACACACACACACACACACACACACACACACACACACTCAAAGCTTAAATCAACACATGTATAAACTGACTTTACGCTGTCACTTGCATGTGTGTGTGTGTGTGTTAACGCATGCTGTGTTGAAATTCATCTCTTCCTGTTTCTCTATATTTGAATTGCATTCCTGATTATTTTTTTGCTCTGCCTTCATTTACTTTCTTTTCTACTTCCCTTTGCTCCGTTTCCGATTTAAACTCAAAAACCTTTTCCACAGTCAAGTCACTTTGGTAGAATTGGATTAAAGTCTCAAAAAGCTGCTCTCCTCTTTCTCAGACGTTGCCCTGCATTGTTCTCCATAAAATCAATTTGCATTTGGCAGAATGAAAGTGCTGCAGAGGCTTTATCACTGATGGTGACCACAACACAGGTGATTCAAACCAAGCACAGATCCTAAAGAAACGACAGTGTTGTATCATCACATCAACCGACCTCGTTTGACTCTGGCAGCACAAGACTGAGACTAAAGCCACTGGTCAAAAAACCCAATAACACCCGCTAACATTTGGCTTTAAGAATGGATACAGATCTAAGGACGCATGGAAGAGACATTTAGGAACTGGAACCTGAACTTAGCGCTGACCACTTGTGTTCAGATCAAGTCGTCTGAACAGAGTCTAAGCTTCATCTGGAAATGCATCTTTTTCACCTTATTTGAGCTTTTTGTAAACACTCACTTTTAATTTAGCTTTTTACCAATAAAGAAGGAAACAATACGGATTTTCCAGCTGTCAGACGACCCCTATATATGTCTATGTAAACCTTCAGGCAGCTCAGTGTGGAGGCAGACAGTGCCGACAACTACAGAGAGAGTTGCTGGCTTACTAAGGCTTTTACGATCAGTCATTCCTGACGTCAGATAATGGAGCGGGTGACATATTGTAGAGAGAGACAGGCAGGGAATCAACAAGCAACTGAGGATGAATGACATGTAGACCTCAGAGATGGAGGAAGAGCTTTTGGCCGGGAGGTGGGAAGAAAGGATGGATAGATAAAATCTCGAGAGAGAGAGAGGTGAGCGACAAAGGCAGGAGGCCAGAACGCCAAAATGAAAAGTTGGAGGCGTGTCAAGAGAGGAATGGGAACGAGGTGTGAGACCAGGGCCGAGGAAGAGATGGATAAGAAGACGGGAGTCAGGAATAAATGAAAGCAGCAAAGCAGAGAGATGAGTAGGAGCAAGTGTTTAAGTGTTTTCTCTCTCTCTCTCTCTCTCTCTCTCTCTCTCTCTCTCTCTCTCTCTCTCTCTCTCTCTCTCTCTCTCTCTCTCTCTCTCTCTCTCTCTCTCTCTCTCTCTCTCTCTCTCTCTCTCTCTCTCTCTCTCTCTCTCTCTCTCTCTCTCTCTCTCTCTCTCTCTCTCTCTCTCTCTCTCTCTCTCTCTCTCTCTCTCTGTGCCTCACATATTTCCACGGCTGAATAAAGGATGACGGACTCGGAACTACCAATCTCTCTTTGATCCCGCGGCTGTGAGGAAGGCTCGGCTGGAGAGGATGTGTAGAACTCGGAGATTACATGAGGTCACCGCTGCAGATGGATGGCGAGCAAGGGTTTGAGGACCATCATCATCTGCAGCTCTGACATCACTCACCCAGCATCAGTGGTACTAACAGCCTAGTGCGTAGTAGTAGTGGTAACATTAGCATACAGTACGTAGCGCTTTGGGAAAATAGCAATTCTGATTTCTTGCAAAGTTGGCAAGTTCGACTCAGCAGTCGAGACTCCCGAGGAAGTGAGAACTATTTTCAGCTGGAACAGTGTTTTTAATGATAACAGCCGCTCGGCTCCGGTGATCACACGTCAACACAACTGTACCTGAAGGAAATTAAATGATCTCACCTCGGAGGTTCACCGATTTTCAGGGGGTGAGTTTAGTAAAAATGTACACTTGATATCATATCTCCACAAGTCAAATGAAATCTAATATAAACCACACTGTGTTTATTATATACAGTCGTCGTGCGAATCAAAGTTATTAACTCTAACATGGAAGAAACATTCCAAACACACAACACTTAAGAGCCTTGGTTGAGGTAAAGGAATACAAATACTCAGTGTACACTTGGATTCTTCTTCTCTTTTGAGATTGAGCATGGGATTAAATATAAATAATGTAAATAATGCTATATGATTTGATTAAAGCAACTTTTACTGAGCAACAGCGCCCTCTCTGACTGGAGCTCTGACTGCTTAATTTCCACTCACTGAACTATTAAAAATCAGCTATCAGCATTAGTCTTGAACTTTCTGGACCTGATTTTGGCAGATTCAATTCCACACTTCTCACAGGCGATCGTACCCACTCTCCAAAGTCACATAGAGCAAGAGCTGACATTCAGGGTGAGCAGTGGGAATAAAAGTGTCTCTATCGTCCATATTCCAAGTCATTGAATCATCAAATTCATTTTGAAGCTGCATAGTTTGCAAATGAGAATAGGACATAGCAGAGCGTATACTTCCACCAAGGCTGAGCACTCCCCTTATGAAACTGGGCTGCTTCCTTGGGCACAAAAGCTCATTGAAATCCATCAAGTAGTTTTTGCGTAATCCTGAAAACTAAAAAGTAACAAAGAAATGGAACCAAAAACATAACAACCTTGGTGGAGGTAAATCTAACTTTTGAAAACATGATGTTAAATTGTTATATAGTTTCAAGTACTTAAGCAACACTTGCTTTTAAGTGTTTCGCTTATTACCAGAGTTGCAGATGTAACTCTAGATATTTCTGACAAAAGAACACTTTCACCGATAATACTACATTAATTTAATTCAAGAAGTTTCATATAGAGAATAACGTCAAGGTGAATCTTCAGGCACTAAAACGCTGTCATAAATCTAAAGTGTGCAATGAGCGGCAGAGAAAAGCACCTGCACTGCAGTGCGTTGGTCTGCAGTGCAGCCTCCATCACTCAGCAGAGACTTGTGTCTTCTCCAAACCATCTACATGTACATGCAAACACACACTTGACACAGACTTCAATTATCGAGCAGCTCAGAGAGGATCTGGGTAGTGTCGGCCGCTATATGCTAATGCTCTTACATATGCTAATTGAACAGCCCAACGCTTATTTTAGAAATGTCAGAGGAGGAAGTGGCTGGAGACTCTCCCGGCAGCAGAAAGTGTGTTGAACGTATTGATCGCTGCTGGACTGGTGAGTCTGGCCCCAGTCCAACATGGATCAGATCCAGTTCCATGGCAACATGTGAGAGTGGAGACTACCGCTGGATGGTGATTTAGAGGAAAGCCCTTTCATCACACTGCAAAGAGAATAACATAACAACTGACAGGTAGATTTATGTTTACCAGCTGTTTCTTCTGCTTTTTTGTGCAGCATTTGTGTGAAGACTGTGTGTTAGAAGCTTCACTTAAAACTTTGCTGCAGTATGAAATTATCCCAGGAAAGCAAAAAGCTGGGATTGCTTGAGTTTAGATAACGTTATCAGACGGGTGGATAAAGGCCGCGCCTCAACCACTCCTCTAATCACCGGCCTTCTAATCACCAGTCAACACATCACGTTCGGTTTGACTCGGATTCTTTAACCCATCCTTCCCTTCACCGCAAGAGAAAAGGTGAACGGACAAAGAAGAAAGAAGAAGAAGAATAATGGGAAAAAAAACCTACCCTCATCCCTTCATCCCCTTTCTGCCATCCTTACATCCTCCTTCCCTCATCCCTTCATCCTCCTTCCCTCATTCCTTCATCCTTTTTCCGTCATCCATACACTCCTCGCTTAATCCCCCTTCCTTCATTCCTTCATACTACTTCCCTCATCCCTACCCTCATCCCTTCATCTTTCATTTTTTCTGAACATCCAATATATCTATACATCTATTTCCATTCAAACCTATAGATCGATAAAGCAAGGTCCTTGCTAGTGAATATGAGGTAAGCATCAGAACTTGTTTTATAATTGACATAAATAACATTTAGGCTCATGATAATCTGTATCAGCCTAAATGATATTCATGACATGAGCCAACACAAGCCTAAATGATATTCATGACAACTATAAAACAAGTACTGATACAAATAGAAAAAGATAAATCGACCCTAAAACACAACATAATAACACATAAACATTTTTTTGGAACATTTGTTCTTTTGAAAAACTCTCCATTTCCATTGGTCCTAGCAATAAACTTTGCAATACACTGCGGCAAAGATATCGTTTTTTTTATTTTATTGCACCCCTGCTGATAGTTTGCAGAAAACCGTGAGTGTTGCTCCTGACTGAAGTTAATTGTAATTTATTGTAATGGAAAGTAGAATATGGTGATAAAACAAGGTAATAGAGCACACAGATAAAACCAGAAAGAAGAAACCACACTACTTTAGAGCTGCTGACAGAAATGGGCTTAGTTTTATAGCTCTGTTGACGCTATGTGAGTGTCCACCACCTGTTTATATACATCTGTGCCTCTATAACATTTGCTTTAAATGATCAGTATTTAAATTAGAGACAGATCAAAACTGATATTTTAGCCCATGTTGTTATTGATATTTGAGAGTCCAACACATATCGACTCGATATAGATCTATGAGTCGGTCGTCATTGATCTGTATCACAAACTCCATGAAAACACGTAAGCACAGTCCCTGTGGGAAAGGTTAGCATGAGAGATAGGTGATCAGTATAGACTGTATTTAAAGAGGGATAATGCCTTCTTGCACTGTTGACCTCATATAGAACCAGAGCCTGGTTATAGTGATTGTGGTGCAGAGTCGTGGTATCAAGGTCCTGTCTTTACACATGCTCGACCAATTATGACGTTTCCTCCAGTTTTATCGCATCAAATAAGTACTTAAAACCAAACTTATAATTGAACTCAACGTACATTAGTCACAAGAATCCCATCCACTAACATGGAGGGAAGGGATCAATGGACCATACTATAGCCAGCCACCAGGGGGGGCGATTAAGATTATTTGGCTTCACTTTTGGAAGGCTATCCTGTCGTCCATCTTTAGAAGCCACTGTCATATCTGTACATGAAGCTGTCGTAGAAATACACCAACCTAAACAAAAACTCATTAATTTGAATGATGAATCTAATTTGTCAATAATTTTAAATGACCGTTTATGGTTTTAGTTTAAGCGGTTCACAAAGAAGCAGTAACACAAAGAGTAGCTGACCAAGTCTTTATGCTAAGCTAAGCCAATCACCCCCTGGCTCCAGTTCCATGTTAACACAGAGATTTTAATGATATTGATCTTCTCGTCAAACTCTCAGCAAAAATTTGCATATTTCCCAAAACGTTGAAATATTAATTTTAATGACGTTGAACTGAAAAACAGATGTGCCTGAAAACAAGGATGTTTGGGACTAGTTTGTACCGAACTCAAGTCAACAGCAGTCGAAGCTCTTCCAGCCTCAGTGACACAGAGTACTTCCAGGCAGTGTGACAACAGAACAGGCTAAACCCCTCAGCGACCTGGCGAATTAGTCATGGCCCACAGCCATTAGACCTAATGCAAAATGTCTGAGCGTAATTACCTCTCGACATCGTAAACTTGTTTACTGCACCAAGATGAGCAGCAAAATGAGCACCCAGGGCCAGAGGGTGCAGCGAAGGTACCACATGACACATACTCCCTTTCTCTGTAAACACAAACAAACACACACAAACACACACACACCCACACTCGCAGGCAGACTGGCAGAAACACACACACAATCATCAATATTGCCCGAGGCAGCAAAGAAGTAGGACAAATCAAGCTGAAAATAAAAATAAAACTGTTGTCTACAATGTATTAAGCAGCATACGCAGCACAGAGGGCTGCCTGTGTGATCTGAGCAGACATTTGATGTTGTTTACAGCGGCAGCTCTGCGTCGGTTTGATTCAAGCTCAGTACTTGTGAATCATTTCTGCGAAAACGCAGCGATATACCACGTTGATGGTGGAGATGGTGTTTTGCTTAAAAGTTGGGAGTAAACCGCACTTTACCCCGGGCCTGTCTACACACAGGTTTGTGACACGAGTGTGGCAACACAGGCAAATGAGAGAGGGAGGGGCAACAAGCCGAGGAGGCACACACTCACAGCAGCACCCATGTGTCAACACTCGTTGTATTTCATTACATATTAAAAAGCAGAGAGAGGTGGGTGGGAGAGATGGAAAGATAGAGTGTGTGTGTGTGTGTGTGTGTGTGTGTGTGTGTGTGTGTGTGTGTGTGTGTGTGTGTGAGGGGGAGAAAGAGGGATTCTGGGTGGGCGAGAGAGGGGGAAAGATGATGTCCTGCTGTTCTCTCTGCTCTTGATCATTTATACATCACATTGCTAGGCAAAAAGAGAGAGAGAGAGAGCAAAAGAGAGAGAGAGAGATATAGAGATGGAGATAGAGAGATAAAGAGGGTAAGAGAAAGACAGAGAGAGATTATCTGTATGTGAGAGTGTGTGTGTGGCTGTGAGAATGTGTGTGTTTTTGCACATGAGCGAAGATATTCTCTATTGAATCAAAGCTTCAGTGAGATGTCACTTCAGTTTGACGTTTCCAGCGAGAGAGCGGGAGAGAGAGAGAGAGAGAGAGAGAGAGAGAGAGAGAGAGAGAGAGAGAGAGAGAGAGAGAGAGAGAGAGAGAGAGAGAGAGAGAGAGAGAGAGAGAGAGAGAGAGAGAGAGAGAGAGAGAGAGAGAGTGCAGGAATTTGGTGTTGAGTTAGAACAAAGTCCAAGTTGTATACATGCACAGTGCAGTGCCTCATTTGGTGCCTGTGCCCTAAATCATTGTTTCATGCAGACACAGTACAGTGAAGTACAGTCTGTCATTGGAATGCAATGCATACGCTGAAATATCAGCAGCATCTGGACGAAGATGCTTTTAGTTTCAAGTCTTCATGTTTCTGCTGTGATTTTCTTTAAATATTTCTTCTAGAGAGAAATGTTTTTATTCAATAAAAAATTTCCAAGTGTCCCAGAGTCTTTGGCTGCAGGCAGAAATCTTTCAAGGCAAATATCGAAACTATAAAGTGAGGCTAGATACCACTTCAGGCACGTAAGAAAACATTTTAAAGTAAAATTTAAAGCTCAAAGGATTAAACTATGATTCTGTTAGCTTTTTTTTAAGATTTCACTTATACCGAACGGACAGTATAAAGTAAAAATGGGAAAGCAAAGGGTCGGGACAGAACCAAAGTCCAGCCCCTATATGCAGAATGCTTGATTCTGTAACTTGATCAGATAGATTATCTGACTATAGTCAGATACGTAATATCATCAATGTCTCCTTGTTTTTGTCTTGTGCTGACAACACGAATATCTGCGTTATTGTCAGAAAAAACAAGCGATCCGAGGGAAGAGTGATTGTTTATTTACCATTTTCCTGTCATTTACAAATGAAATGATTAAATGATTCATGGGGAAAATACCCAGCACATGATAAAAAATTAAAACAGTTATTAATTAAAAATTCCAGCCCCTAGGACGAGCGGTATAGAGAAAGGGTTGGTGGGTGGAGGTTGGTGTTAGTCTCCAATCAGAGTATTAGCTTTTATCTTGATCTAAGATGCATTCACGATTTAAAGTCAGCAAATATGCAAACTATCGATTTATGAGAAAAATATTCTACTCATGAATGAGCCGAAGAGATCTTTTAAAAATCATAATCAAGAAAAGTGATAGATGAGTTCCTTTGATTCAAAAATGTCAATATACATTATTTGAATAAATGCGATATTGATCCCGAGATAACGAAGACCAGATTAATTCCCCACCTAATACATATATTCTGCTCCACACGCCGTCAGCTGCCCCAGAGGAAAACAATCCGAAAAACCTACATCAAACACGATGAGTATTCAAATATATTCCCCCCCAAAAACTGTGTGTGGCCACTTGTGCTGTCTGGATGCTGTGGATAGACGAGCTCCAGGCCGAGCCCGACTGTCCCGCTGCGTTCGGTCCTGTATGATCAGCGAACATCAGCATCGCCGCAGCCGAGGACCAGAGTGGTTTTTATCGGGAGGAGATTTATTGGCTGGTGGGGGGAAAGGGGAGGCGATCTATAGGGGGACCGGGAGGAGTAATCCGTCAGGAGGGCAGGGATTACAGCAGGTGTGCCTAACAATGCTAATGCAAAAGAGAGATGAAATGCAAGAGAGAGGGAAGAGTTTTTTTCTTGGGTACCATTGTGTGTAATTCTCTCTGTGTTTGCCTGACATATGACTCCACCGCTCCTGCCATGATGACCCTGCAGAGGATGAGGTTCTCTGGGAGGCTGGGTGGACACATCCTGATCTGTCAAGACCGCGTGCGGGTGTGTGCGGAGAAGCCGGAGTGATGGATTGTGGGTAGATGAGGGGGGAGCTGACGTGCAGGAGCGATGACTCCACGAGGGAAGAGAGAGGGTGGTATGGGGCTCAAATCGGAGCAGGAGGAGCAGGGAGAGGAGGCCATCAATCACCCTGGCGTCTATCGAGTGGATCTAGATGTTCAGGCCCGTTCCCGGCGGGCCACACCAGGTCCCTCGCATGTTGATTAAGGCGACAGGGGCCTCGACATCAGCAAATCAGCTGCGGCTGGAGCGGGACGACGTGACTGGAGGAGGTCGAGGAGCCGCTGGTGCAGCCCAAACATGCACATACAAGATCACTCCATTGACATAAATGGAGGTGATGGCTGGAGTGTGTTCAGCATTAAAATATTAATGATAGTGGAGGCTTGCGTGTTTCTTCCTCTCCTTTACTCTCCTCCTCTCCTTCCCTTTCCACCTCTCCTTTCCTCTTCCTTCCTCTCCTCTCCTCTCCATCCCACTTCTCTCCTCTCTTCCTCTCCATCTCCTCCACCTTCCTCTCCATCTCCTCCACCTTCCTCTACTGTCTTCCTCTCCATTTCCTCCCCTCTTCCTTCCTCTCCTTTCTCCTCCACTGCTCTCCTCTCTCCTCCACCCCACTCCCCTCCTCTCTCCTCCACTCCCATCTCCTCCAAATTCCTCTCCTCTCTTCCTCTCCATCTCCTCCTGTCCTCCCCTCTTCCTTCCTCTCCTTTCTCCTCCACTCCTCTCCTCTCTCCTCCACCCCATTCCTCTCCTCTCTCCTCCACTCCCCTCTTCCTCTCCTTTCCTCTCTTTCCCTTTCCACCTCTCCTTTCCTCTTCCTTCCTCTCCTTTCTCCTCTCCTCTCTTCCTCTCCATCTCCTCCACTCCTCCTCTCCTTTCATCTCCTCCTCTCCTCTGCCCTCCTCTCTTCTCCTCTCTCCTCCACTGCTCTCCACTCCTTTCCGCTCCTCCTCTCCTCTCCTCTCCTCTCCTCTCCTCTCCTTTCCTTTCCTTTCCTTTCCTTTCCTTTCCTTTCCTTTCCTTTCCTTTCCTTTCCTTTCCTCCTCTCCTCTCCCTTTCTTCTCTACATGCCACAGCTGTCCACAGAAGGTCAGCAGTGGGGAGAAATAAGTGAGAGCTGGAGGAAATAGGAAGCAGAGCCCCAGTGCTGCCCACTAATGAATATGAATGAAGTGGGACTTGGTCCATGTTTGCAGGAGTTATGCTTGTTGCATATTTGCTGCACGTCTGCTGATGATGCACTTAGTGAAGAAAATTGTTCACTTTAACAGCAGGAAAAAACACACACAGACATTTTAAACAGTGACCTCATCAGTGTCACACGTCAAGGACGAGAAAACAAGCAGGACCTGCCCCCCGATATCGTAAATCTTTTGGTTCTTCGCTTAGTGTTTACCTGCTCATCCCTCACTCTTCCTCACTCCTCCTCCTCTGCTTGTAATGAGCGAGAGAGGGAAACTCCACATATTTGGTACACACACCCACACACACACACACACACACACACACCACACACCCACACAATTTAAGAAATACATGAGGGAGTGCAAGATGCATACATGAAAAATAATAATATTTGGGCTTTGAAGAAGAATAAACACACATAAATTAACCAAAAGCAATATCAAGCTGCTCACAAACAGCGGTGACACACACACACACCACACACACACACACACACACACACACTCCCCGCAGCACATTCAGACTCTTTAATCCTGCCTTCCTCAATCCCCACTTTGCTCACTTCATCTCTCTTTCTTTTCTTTCTCTCACTCTTTCTTATCGGAGCACCCTGAACATCTTGCTCATGTCTCAGTGACTCTAGCTGCGAACTCCGCTGCTGAAAACCTGCACCTCTAGCCCTGATGGCTATCCAGAGAGAGAGAGAGGCAGAGAGGGGAGGGAGAGAGAGGGGGGGCGGCAGAGAAAGTACACAGCTTGAAGTCAAACACTCAGCGGGAGGCTGAGAAGTCAAAGAGAGAAGATTATGAAGGGAAAGCGAATAAATGAAAGCGGGGCTCGGAGCTCGGTGTAGTGTCGACTGCACAAACTGAGCAATTAGAAGTCAGATACAGGAGAGAGACAGGGGTGCTGGGATGAAGAGTGATGGATGGACGGAGGGATGGAGGGATGGAGGGATGGGCAGAGCTAGAGGAGTGAATGAACAAGAGGCAGGTGTACTCACACAGGCAGGCATCCTCGCCCTGTTCCCAACAACTACCTCCCTGCCTCGTTAGATCCTCCGACACGGTGACATCGCTACAGCCCCTTCTCCATGGTACTCGAGGGGGTCCAATCTCTACCCGTCTGCCTCCACTCTTTTTTCTTCTTCCTCTTCTTTTTTTCAATTCCTCTTGAGCTTCTTTCCTTCCCCTCCCCCCTTTTGCTACTCCCTCTCCTCCTCCCTTATCGTCCTCCTCTGCTTCGCTTGTCCCGGTCCAGAGAGTCTCCGGTAAGGTCCTGCTCAGCGCACGGAGACAAGCGCGCCTCTCTCCTCCTCTCTCACTTGCTCTCCAGCGGTCTGTTTACACCCACTCTCTCTCCCCCTGCACTCTTCCTGTTTCTCTTCACTATCTTCTCCTCTTCCTCAGCTGCTGCTATCTTTGTCTCTCGCCCTCATGTCTCACTGAAGCTGGGGGGGAAAAAAACCAGGGGGTGGCTCGCACTCTGCTGAAGTGCAACAGCCGGAACCAACAAAAGGATGGCAGCAAGAAGAAGAAGAAGAAGAAGAAGAAGAAGAAGAAGAAGAAGAAGAAGAAGAAGAAGAAGAAGAAGAAGAAGGAGGCAAAGCAGTGCAGCCAATGGAACGATAGGGAGGCGAGAGGAGCAGCGCTGGAGACAAAGAGTCGAAATTGTGCGCGAGAGCACTGCAGACAAGAAAGAGGAGATGGAGAAGTGAGGGGAAACGCACCCCCCCCAACCCCCATTCACCCTCACCCAAGTACAACAGAGTGCTCCAGATTTAGACCTATGACTTCATCAATTCAAACCCACGTGCAGACACACACACACACCCTCTCTCTCTCTCAGGGAAACGTGCACACGTAACCCATGGGCGTTCACGTAGACAGACTTGCTGAGTGCTCCAGATATAGCTTCATGACTTCATCGGGGGAGCAACGCACCACCCCCCAACCCCCAACCTTCAAGCCCCCCCCAGCCCTACCTGCTGAAAGGACGAGGGGGCTCATTCATATTGAATCAGGCTGAAGGAGAGAGAGAGAGAGAGAGAGGGAGAGAGAGCGAGAGAGCGAGAACATTCAGGACAAGGGGATGGGGAATATTCCTCAGATAGATGGCGAGAGAAAGAGGCAGCAGACGGAGAGAGAGAGATATAGAGAGAAAGGGAGAGAGAGGGATGGAGAGACTAAAGGGAGCTTTACTTTGCAGGATCCTCCATGTGAGCATTCATGCATGCATTAGCTCACTATTCCAAATCCTGGGCTCCCTGTTCCATTTTCCTCGTTTTCCTTGTCTTCATTTTGCCTTTCCTCATTTACCAGCGTCAGTCAGGTAGATTAACAGGCGCTTCAAAAGAAAGGCGAAAGACTCATGATCAGAAGAAACTGTCAACACAGACCAACTAAGATGACGGCAGCATCTCCCCAGTCTCCCCAGAGGAGAGCATCTCCCAAATTGTTGCCACAAAGCTACAATTTGTACACTGTTGTCAGAAACATCATTATCTTGAATGAAACCCTTTTAGTGACATTTATCTCGTTATCAAAATCCAGAGGCCAAACCATGAAACTGACCAAAAGTACACTTAAGTATGTATACACCACCATATGGTAGCCGGCTGCATCATATCAGCTCTTTTGGATGTATAGTGCACTCTAGTGGCAAGTCTGCATAATTCCAACCTCTTATCTCGAATACACACATGCACAATCCGGACGGACTGTGAAACAATTTGCTGCATACGTGAAAAGTGCATTGTGATCCCAGAGCACCCCAACACCCTCTGGATCACTGGGTAATATCGCCGCACATAAAGAGTCATGAGCCTGCAACCAAACAGAGGCGATAAGACAGCAGGCTGCAGATTTTTAAAGTGCTGGTGGGAGGAGAGGATGTCGTAAAAGAGGGAGAGGGAGAGAGAGAGGGGATGGAGTCAGAGGGAAAGAAAAGGGGATAAGTGGAAGGGAGTTATCCTGGCCCGACCCTCCCCTTGTCTTTCCACAACACGCTTTATGCATTACTGCTGAGAGAGAGAGAGAGAAAGAGAGAGAGAGAGCGAGAGAGAGAGAGAAAGAGAGAGAGAGAAAGAGACACTGAAAGTTTCTAAAACCTCTGAGATGAACGAGGGTGGGGGGACTCTTTCTTTCTCTCCCTCAATTTGTCACACACACACACACGTACACACACGTACACACACGTACACACACACACACACACACACACACACACACACACGTACACACACGTACACACACGTACACACACGTACACACACACACACCCACACACCCACACACACACACACACACACACACACACACACACACACACACACACACACACACACACACACACAATCACACACACACACACACACACACAGTTGACGGAAGGGGAGGGAGAGAGAGAGGGTGTGAGGGAGACTATATCAGCACTGGGGAGATAAAGAGAAAGAGACAAAGAGATTGAAAAAAGCCATGGACACAGAGAGAGAGGAATAAGACTTGGCGAGCACGACCAAGTGAAGTGAGATCAAGCCTTTTTGCACAGATGCTATTTTAAAATTCATTTCCACCCAGTCCTTTAAAGGCTGATTACACTCGTCACGACCACACAACTGCAAAGCTCGTCTCATTTGTATCTTTGCATCTCGTGACACATCTCCACATCTCCTTTCCGGTGTATTTTAAGCATATGGAAACATGCAAATATGCATACATGTTTCATGCATGTTAAATTTTACATCAGCACTTATGTTTTCCAGATGCGCTTTGTGCTCGCTCCACGGGTTAATGAAAACCCAGAGGGGTCCTTATCAATGAAGGCTTAGCTTGTCCCCTCCATTAGCAGCCATGCTAGCCTCAGCACACTGTCAGCTCACAACCAGAAAAGGTTACGACCACAGGCGTCTGCCAAATGACTTGAAGCCCCCGGGGACCTCTGTGTGGAGCAGAACCACCGAGCAATGAGCATAATTATTGTGCTTTGAATGCAGTTTGTGCAAATATGCATCAAATAATAATGAGGCCGATTCCATTCTCTGGTGATTAGGTAAAACTCCTGATTCAGCTTCCAACATCAAGAACCGTTCCACATGAGGATTTACTAAGTATGTGGTGTGTGCGTATGATTTTTATGCTTTTTTTCTTTTTTTGCTTCTCATTCAAATCCAGGGAAAGACATTTGAGAGTTGATAAAACAGTTGGATCTGCCCGTAAATCACAAACAAGCTATCAGGAAAGAATAAAGATGTTTGTGATCTCCACCTACCTGTCGTGGTCGCGGCCGACGCCCCACACGCGGATGCTGCTGATTGGCTGAGAGTGAAGCAGACTGTGATCGTCTGGGTCCACCAGGGTCAACATGCGGTCCTGGAGCACCAGCAGCATCCCTTTACCCTGCAGCACCACAAACATACAGTAAAGCTGGTGGGGGGGGGGACACGTGAGGGACCAGAAGGTGACTCAAAACAGGAAATTATTTAAAAAAAAAGGCACTACTACTACTAGTCATGTAGTAGGACACTAATAATAATTAATTTTTTCAGATTTCTCTTTAACTTTAGTTTTTTTCCCATAACATTATAAATACTTTTAACTTTTGAGGCCTCTTAAAACAATAAGCCAAATCAATTAAATAAAAAATGTATTAGTTTACTTCCAGCTAGGAGCAAAATTCGATTAAATGCATATATAAGAATAAAACAAATGTTTTTCTTATGATTTTCTTTTCTATTAAAATATAAGCCCCACTCCATGCTACCCACTGACCTCTCCCCAGACCCCGGCTGAGTCCCGGATGTCCCTCCTGCAGTAGGACAGCTGCCGGATACAGTGGTGCACGGCCAAACTGCTTCTGCCCTCAGACAGGTCCTGCTCAGCCATCTCCAACCAGCCCAGGGATCGCACTGGAAACGACTGGGAGGAGGACACAGGATCGTTTTGTTACACTAGAGAATTCGAGAAGTTGCTTTACTTCATCACCCATCAATTCATCCATTCATGGACTTTCCCTCTATCCAGTATGGGATACACTAACCCTTCTTTGTGTTTCCAAATTACAATGGAGATCTTCCCTTTGAAGTGCAATCTTTCAATTTGTGTCTCCTCGGACACTCACAACCTGGGACGGACATCTGTCTTTTTATTTAACACATTTTTTTTTTTAAATTGTCACATTTTCATTTTTAGATTTTCTGTTGACATTAATCCATAGCTGTTATTAATTCATATTTTCCTCTGTTTATTTGAACCAGGTCAAAGGTCAATGAACGCCTGTCATTGCTTTGTCTTAACTGAACTGTATGACTGGACACCTGGATTAACTCCACGTCTCACTCAGTTATAAAAAGTTGACCAAATTATCTTATATATTCTTCCTGCTGTTAAGAAGCAAATCAATTGAAAATGATATAAATGTATGACACAAAACCAAAATGGCATAAAAACTAACAGAATATATACACAAACAAGGACTTAATTGTTGTTTTCAGTCATCGTCTTCCTCCTCCTTTTACACTGACTTTGGTAAAATAGAGGATATGATGAACTCTGACACGGTAAATAGTTCAAGCAGTTGGATGATTAGACAGGTTGTGAATAAGTTTGATTATCCAAAACCACTTTGTAATAAATAACAACTTTTACAATGAACTATAAGGGAGGGAGCGTACCCCTGCCATGCTGATTTGCCTCTTTATAACTATATTGCATACACATCAGATACATATAACACCTACAGTTTTGTTCCAACTTCTCAGATTAAACTCAGTAAAAACCTGTGAGTGAATATGAATATGACACTCTCACTATTTCTGTTTGTTTGTGTGTGTGTGTGTGTGTGTGTGTGTGTGGTATGCCTCTAGCCAGCAGCTTTAACCACACTCTCTGCACTTTCGCTCTCTTTCTCTGCCACAACAAGGCGGCCTTCTCTGCTGAGGGAACTCTCGGGATAAACTCCTGAAGCTCTATATCCGTGTCAAACAAACACACAACTCCAACACATACAAACACACGATCATACACTTCACCTCGTCCTTCTGTCTTCCACTGACCATAATATTCTGTTTGTGTTTCTTCCTCATTAAACTTTCACACGTGCTAAGATCGGAGCTGAATTCTCACACCTCTCCCTTGTGTTTCTTTGGTTCCTCTGAGGATTGGGAATTTCTGAAGCTTTTCTTCCACTTGAATTTAATATTTTACAGTAAAACATCTCCAAGTCTCATTGCATGTCCTGTGAGATTTAGGTTTGTTTGGCTCAGCGTAGATAAAGTAAAAAATCAGGCTAAACAGGAAACATATGTATGTTGTACTTTTAGTTTGGGCATCAAAAACATGGTGATTAATTAAATAATGTCATAATATGTCATTTACAAAACATTGTGGAACTTGTTTGTATTCAAAAGGGTCAAAAATATGATGCCATTGAAATCCCAAATTCCATAAAGGAATTATATACGTGTATCATTGTCAGATAAAATATTTCTCCTTCTTTAATTTTAACAGAATCTAACAAAAGATGCATTTTTTCTTTTTTATTATTCATATCTTTCCACTTTGACTTTCCCTGTGAGCTCTGTTCAAGCATTTCTATACCTTCCACATGGGGGTAGCAAATAATAGGTTGCCTGAAAACACATTCACCACAAGTCACTTCCCACAGTCACCACTGAGTGGCACTGCAGTGAATGGAGAGAAAGAGAGGGAGGAGCAGATGCTAGTGAGCAGGTTCATTATGTCATTGCATATAAATATAAATAAAGCCTGGTGACCTCCTTTCTTTAACAAATACATGGATCTAAGACACAATAGATGTTATACATAGCAACAAAGGGTTATTGGTATTATACCATGTTACTGATACTATCTGAGTAACATTTGAATTTATGCAGAGTTTTAAATAACACACACACACAACTCAGATGATTTCTGAGGTGGTAGTATATGAAACATCAGTTATATATGTTATGAAAGATTACATGTCAATTTTGTTACTTTAGTTTTATTCCTTTTCACTTCTTATGCATGGTCTATTTCTATTTATTGGCCTCTACCCCAGGGTGATAGTTCATAGAGTAGAACTTATCTGAAACAGCCTGGTCTCCAGGATGGGCCCTTTATATTTAAATACTTAATATTGACATAATCTATATGGAGGCCACCATGTTTTCTACAGTAGCCCGGACTGGACAAACTAAACACCTTTTGAGTTTTTATCACAGCTGAAGCCCACCACAGGTTCTTATTCATGTTTGGAAGGGAGGGTGAGGAGAGGTGTGTTCAGCTGCAACATGCAACTTCAGCACTAGATGTCACTAAAGTCTACACACCGAACTTTTAACATAGTATAATCATCATCAATAAATGATGATGACTTAGTTATGTCAAGCAGAAATATTTGTATGTATGCTCGTGTTATTTATTGTTGTATCGATCTTACCAATGCCTCTTCATTGGGGAAAGTATTGTTGAGGTCCACCGTCTCTAATTGGGCTGGAGGGCTGCAGGGTAACATCATACATAGCAAATAATTAGTGTCAAGTCAAATTTCACAAACTAGACATATATCACTACATGAAAACGCATCATTGCTCAGGAAACACTAGAATGACACTCTGCTGTAGAGCATGTGTGTATTTATTACTTGAGGTTAAGTGAAGCATAGCGGAGGGTGGCTCCCTCGAACGCCTTCAGACTGGGATCTGGATAGACTGGATAGTCCTTCAGCTCCTGGAGCAAAACAGACAGATGTTCATAGAGACATATTAAAAACGTCCGATCCTGATCCTGATTAAACCAACGTATCTGATCTCATTTGCATTGTTATAACCACAGAGGGGACAGTTCATATGTGAGATATTCATCTATGTTGAATATGCAGCTGAGACTGTACAGAGACACTGTGGTGAGCTGATTTCCATTTAATAAGTGCAGCAGTGAAAGCAGAGATAGATCAATATCACCATCGAGCTTTTAGAGGGAAATGGAGACGGAGATGTTACTGAGATGAAGCAACGCTAATACGATTTAGACAGGAAACTCAAAGATTTTGTAGCTCTCAAGGTGAAAACCTCAACATCACAATAAAGGACCACATAAACAAAATGTATTCCAACCTTTACGGAGAGAGACTATTTCAACGAGTGGATAAATTTGGCCGAGTGTCGTACTTTGGCTGTGCAGGTGGCGGCGTTGAGAATCGGTCCGGAAGAGGTGACATCATCTGAGGGGGTGGAGGAGGAGGAGGAGGGGCAGGAGCCGGAGGGGGAGGGGACGGGCTCCACCGAGCTGTCAGATATCAGACTGCTGGGGCGCTGTGGGAGAGACGGAGGCATAGAGGAACAGAGAGATGCAGCATGAGAGACCCAGAGACGGAGAGAGAGAGAGGATGGAGGGTACTTCATTGATCCCCAGCTGCCTCCATTATATTGGACTGAGATTGTGAATTTGCAAGTCATTCATTTGGCTTCACTTTTTGGGGACCTGTCATATTTTCCATCTTTATATACAGTTAATGTCGTATCTACATAGGGAGCAGGACGGATTCCCAGGGATATAAAAGAGTGGAAGCAGATGTTACAGAGGGTCACTCAAGTCACTCAACTTCAAATGTTTTATACCAACAATGTGTAAAGCAGTTCTGAGAGAAATTAAAGAACATGTCCACAGAGTGTTTCCTCACATCCTGGTGAGCTGAGATGTGCAGGAATTCTACTTTCTTACACAACACTGAGGATTTAGTCTTATAAATAATAGACCTCTTCCTGGTCAAAAACACATTCTCTCAAAGTTCCTGTATTTAAAATGTTTGCTGACCATGTGTCTAAATCTGCATTAATGTTGCATATTGCATGAGACAAAACAAGCTTCAGCTTTACTAAAAAACAAACACCCACACTGGCTGATCCTCTGTAGCCTACAAAGTGTGTTAGATCTGCGGGTCTTCTCACCTCGATGGGGGGCTTGAGAGAGTCCTGTGACTCCTGTTGTGGGTCGCGCTCAGTGTCAGGCTCGTTGTCAGGAGAGGTATGTTGGTTGCCAGAGGCAACGGGTCGGTGGTACTGCGTGGTGCCGGTGGGGATGTGCCAGAAATAGACCTCTGATGAGTCCGAGATCTCCCGCCAGCCTGGAGGCAGGTCGCCGTCGCTCCATACATCTGCTGACGGATGACAGAGGTACACAAACACATATTGAGCCTTTCGCACAAACACATACATATGCATGTCTGTGCACAGGCGGGTTCTGCTGAGACACATTTAACCATAACATATGCACATCCAAAAGGCTCTATACACACACACACACACACACACACACACACACACACACACACACACACACACACACACACACGCACACACACACACAGCGGTGAACAGGGTAATTTTCAGTCTGTCCCTTCTTAGTTTCTATTCTAATAACAACTCATCGTCTGTACTAAGCTCCAATGGGCATCAGCACCCCCCCCCCTCTTTCTGCTGGTTTATTTGTTCCCTGTCTGATTTCTAATATTTGGTCTCCAAACCCACACACTCTCTAACTAATGTCTAGTTAGAGAGTGTGTGGGTAGTACATCCTTGGCAGCGTGTGGAATACCCAGTGGCAATTAAGGGGTCCCCACTACCTAGTTCTCCAGTGTTATGCTGAATCCCCCCCCCCCCCCATCGTAATCTGAACATACCCCCAAAAATAAATGAATAAAATACCATCAAAAGTGTTTATTATATTTTGATTATTTTGATGCTCTCCACATCAATGCACTAAGGCAAGTGTGGTAATAACTATGATTATAGCCTTTGCGGTATCCGGGGGGATAAATACCTTTAAAATATTTTAAACAGAGACCCCTCAGAATTTTGCTGTTGAGGCTTTCAGGGGGTCTCAAATGTCAATCAAGTCTTTTGCACCCAGATCTCTCTCACTTCCTTTTCCACCCGGTTCTTTCTGCAGTATCCTATCCCTCTGTCCCTGCTTCTCACTACCTGCACCATGACGGGCCTTAAAGGTTCCTGCAGTGTTACTGTCTTTTGGTAAATTTCCAGATCAGACAGAGTGTGGGCGGTAGAGAGGGGGAGAGGGTAATGAAAGAGGATGTGCAATAAAGGTTGATTAAAGGCTGTAAGAGCCATTATGCAGTGTGTGTGTGTGTATAGTTAAATAATCATGTTGGTTTTAATAATTTCTTATATTATCCACGTTTGTAGTTTAAGTTTTGTACAGTTAAATTATATTTTGTATATTGTGGGTTCTATAGTTAAAGTATATCTTGTTTTGGGCATTGTTTTACGTTTTTTTGCAACAGTTTGATGAGGCCGTGTCGAGCAGATGAAAACACAAACACACTCATATCCAACCTGTCTCCTTGGGAGTCTGAGGAGACGGCGTCTCGTGGGACAGGGTGGTCCAGCTGGAGTCTTCATCCCCTGAAGGAGTTTCAGGAGTCAGGTCCATTCTCAAGCCCACCTTGGGGAGCCCAGTCTCATGTCCAGGATCCGGCAGAGGAGGGGGCGCTCGGCTCCTGGCGGGGGGGCTCCTCTCTGCAGCTCGGGCCTGTTTAGGGGAGGAGGGTGGGTACTGCTGCAGGAACTGGTTCTCATTGTTGGGGTGTAGTTCCACCTTAATCACCCGGGGCTGGGTGCTGCGGGGGGGTTTAGCAGGACTGCGTGCGACAGTCTGAACCTGACCACAGAGCTCCCCTCTGACCTGGACTGGGGTCTGGTTCTGGAGCGGGTGGAGGTTGTCTGGGATCCACTCTGGGCTGCTGGTGGAAGAGGAGGAGGTGGAGGAAAGAGGGGCCTCCACCACCACTGGTAGCAGGGGCAGTCTTATGGTAGGTGTGGGGTCATACTCCTCTTCCTCCTCCTCCTCCTCCACCACTGGCTCCACTTCTTCCCTCTCTTCCGGGCAGGTCTGCTTGCTGCTCGGCTTCTCCTCCTTCTGACTCTCCCTCTCTTTGGCAGGACTAACCTGCTCCTTCTCTGGAGAAGGCTGTTGCTTCTTCTCCTCCTCCTTCTCCTCCTCCTTTTCCTCCTTCTTCTCCTCCTTGTTTCCCCAGTTGAAGTCTAGATCCAAGCCCTTCCCATGGTACTCCAAGAAGCTCTTGGTGCGTCTACGGATCGATGACTGCTGTGAGTTCTCTTTCCCCAATTCTAGCCAATCAGAAGTCGGGTTATTAATGAGATCGTTGTGTATTTTGCCCTCGGTAGTCGCCCTGCTGAGTTCCAGCTGCTGGCTCTCAGCTCGTCGCTGCATGTTGGCTCCGTTCTTGGCCAGCTTGGGGTTGGTTGCATTAAACAGCGAGGAGGAGGAAGAGGAGGAATAGAGGGCCGAGCTGGAGGAGGACTTGGTGGGCAGGCCCCTCCCTCTGGTCACGGGTTGGTTTTTAGACGACAAGTTGTCGCTGATCCCCATGGCGCTCCGCACGCTGGTCATGGCGTACCTCTGGCGGCTCTTCGGCAGAGTGGACGAACTTCCGGTCTCCATGGACTCCTTGATGACATCACGCCCGTGCAACTGGTTGTACGACGAACGATTGGCCAGACCCACGTTGGAAGGGGAGGAGCCGGAGCGGGAGAGCGGAGGGGTTTGAACGGACATCATGGCCGATTGGGAGCAAGGGCTGTGATACAGCTGAAAGGAGAAGAGACGCAACATCAGGAACCAAGTCAACGTGTTTAACCTGATGTAGCTGCAACACATTATAGACAGATCCTATTTTATATTAGAGTTATGGTCAAAATTATTGTTGAATTCATCCAAATGAACCAATTTATGTACAAACAAAAGTGCTTAATGAAATGCCCATGGTGAACAAATGAAATGAAAATGAAACAAAAGGAAACAAAAGCTGAATAATAAAACACAGAATCCACAACAGGCACAATTATTGACCCCGTTCGATGATGAATACAAATTTGTTAAAGAAAATTGCTAATGAATGATGGTTTTACTGCATAAAGACAAGAGAGCTGCCAGAAGCTAAAAAGATATTATCAAAATACAGAACAACACCAACGGCAGCAAAGCAATCGTCAAAGATCTCTTGTTTAACATTTGGTTAAGTTATTAAGAAGGTTCACAGTCATGAAATCACATTTGTAACGCAGCCCTGTTTATAGGTCAAGTTATTGAAATAAGGAAAAGATGATTGTTACGACAGTAAAACATGGAGGAGGTTCCATCGTGGGGTAATTCAGTTTTTCTGCCTATGAAAAACTGGAGGCACTGAAAGATTAGCGAACGTAATATGTTGCCCCATGTCGGAACACTAGGTTGGACATAAAGGTCTTGGTTCTTGGGAGAATGGCCCCAAGGTGCAGCATATGGCTGAAGAGGAAAATCTGAAGTCCTGATTTAAATCCTTGTAATGTAAAGTAACCCTTGTATCCTGACATGCTCCCCCGACATGATCGGGGGTGCGAGGGCCCGTTCAACGCTGCTTGCAGCTTCAATTTGCATCTTTTGCTGAAGATATTCTGAAGTATATGAACTTCAAATTCCGTTGTGCTTCTAATTTGGAATGTTTAAAGAAGTGCATTGTGATGTTATTGTGTCAGAGTTTGAAAAATAATATTTGGAGCAGTTATTGAATATTTTCACAATTGCAATCATTAGTTCTAGTAAAAATTAATTGATTCATGAAAACCATCATCTAAATAACTTTAGCGGCCTGAGCAAAAATCCACTGGTCCATTTCCGTACTGTCTGTTTGCTGAGTCAGTCAGAGTTTAATCATTCACTTCCTCCTTGTGGTTGAGCTTCTTTTAAGCCCACTTATCTCTGTAGCTGACTAATGGTTGGTCACTGTGTTATTCACAGGGAGGGTTAGAATACTCCCTCAGTATATTGCATATAAGAAAATATAATACAGTGTTGTGTTTTGGGGTTTTACAGCCACACATGAAGCTGATGAAACACCCTGCAGGGTCGATGCAGAGTCTTTTCCAGCCTCTCACCCTCACACCAAACATAAGGAGTCGGTGTTGAAGTGTTCAAATAAAAAACTCCACATCAGGGTCCTGGAGCTGGAATGCATTTGCATGATGTTGCTTGTGAGTCAGAGCCTGGATGTATTCACCCAGGACTGAGGTTCACAGCTGGGGCTGAGCAGCACAGCCTGGTCTGAGGGGAGGAGAGCTGGCAGCCTGCTCCCGCTGACAGGAGCTGCACCGCATCTCTTTTATCTCTGGGTGGATCAATGTTGTGATGTTAAACACAAACAGGAATTGAAGCTAAAACAGCGGCAGAGACACATTTCGATCGCAGGCCCATGTTTTGGTTGCATAACTTAGGTTTTTGCCTGATTTAATTAAGGCTACGACCCTGTGGAAAGCTGGCAGACCACAAATGCAGGTAGAAGAACACGCCCAGGCCGAGAGCATATAATGTATAAACATCCTTTCACCGAGTCACGCAAACCTCAAACAAGGCTGCAGCCATCATCAGCACCTTTTCTTAGAAATATGGAAAACACACACGCAGCAGATTTGAAAGCACGACAAGATCTTGGGAACAGACGCCGGTGGGATTTGAGGCAGGAGCAGAATCCCTGGGCAGTGCACTTTGCCTGTGCGGGCCCCCTATCCGCCCTCGGCTCCCCGGGTGGCAGCCGTGTTGTCCCTCTGTCACTGAGCCAGACAACCACAACAACCTGTTTGTGCTGATTCTGCGCTCAGGCTGTCTCCAGACCAACGACTCGCACACAAACACAGGGTCAACAGGTACAAACTATACCTGCACTGAACCACACTCCAGCCCTCCTCTAGCCCTCAATGGCAACTATTGTTTTTTTGGGTATATTTTCCATTTCATTGGCTTTTACTTCCTTTGTAGGGTCAAACTGATTTTTGCATTAGAATTAGTCAGATCGGGGCCAAAAAATTGCCCTGGTACGAAGCTAAAAATCCTCAAAAACAGACACAGGCCTCACAACAACAAACTGTGCCTGGAGCCACTGAATCTGAAGCTCACAGCACGTTTCATGACTCAGAGGATGAATAACACATCCTGGTACAGCCCCCCCCCCCAAAAAAACCCCCCCGGTGATAAACAAACAGCACATCATCTCATCTCTCCATCGTCTCCTCCTTCTATTTACTTCGGTGGACACGGTGGCCTTTCCTTTCTTTCTACCCCCCTACCAGGTCGCAGCATGGTTAAATCGGGGGGGCGAAGAGAGGATGCGAGGGAGAGAGAGGAGGAGGAAGGATGGTCAGTCGATAGGCGAAAGAGAGGAGAATGACACAGCAGTTTGCAGGACACTCGCCCCAGGATTAAACGGTCGTCCTCAACACTACAATAAACCTGTTGTGCTCTGATACAGCTGAGGTCATTCATGAGATGCAGATCTCAGCAGCAAGGCCACAGGACGGCAGAGACACAATGAAACAGTTAGTGTTAGGATTGTTGTTGCCAGTTTTGCTGTAGAAAACTACAGATGTGTAGTTGCATGGTGATATTGGATGAGACTTACAGTTCTCTCTCTATTTCCTGAAGCAAAGGTGTCAAAACACGACCCACGTCTCACCTTGTTTACAGGGTTCACAGGTGGGGCCGTTTCCAGCTGAAGGTCGCCTGAAAAAGGAAACAAGAGATTCTCGTCACTTCACAGCTTCCACAGAGGCATCATCACAATCCCGTCCAGGTAGTGACAGGGTGAGATCTGAGGCCTGTCCAGAGGAAAGCTCCCCTTCCATCCACACCCCCCTCTGACCCACTGCTCCACCGGAATGACATGCAACAGATGACAGCTCGGGCAGAGCAGGAGGATGAACTTGAAAGAAGTGGATGATGTCATGGGTGGAGTAGCCTCCTGCTGCCTCCTGACGGAGCTGGACTCCCTCATCTGGCAGCATCCACACAGCTCTCCGGCTCCATCAGCACAGCGGCACCGGGAGAGGAGCTCCATCAATTCACATCCACTCACCGCTTCGCTCAGCCTCCGGGAGTCTGCGGATCACATCACAGCTCCACGCCCCGGATCGGTGCTGCGCTGGCGGCCAAGCTGCGCGTCCTCTCTGCGCCACAGGATCCCGGAGCTCCGAGCCCGGCTCAGCCAATCACAGCATCCCGGAGCTCCGAGCCTCTCCTCAGCCAATCACAGGCGCGGACGCAGCACGCTCGGCGCACGATGAAGACGCAACCATAATAAATCTGCTGGGTTTTTTCCAACTCCGGTAATGAAGTCACACATCATCGGGGTCTTACGTCATGCAGGGGGGTCTGCAGAAGCATGAATGGTTTGCAGTGATACAAGTGTGTGTTTACTGGATATGACTTTTTATTTGTTGTGTTGATGTGTAATCATTTCTGGAATTGTTTTAATTGGTAACACGTTTTATAGTCTTCTACGAATTAGAGTGATTGTTGTTGTGAATAAAGACAGAGATAATGCTTATCAATGAATTTTAATATTCATTACAACTAAACATGTGCGTTTAACAGTAGAACATCTTCCTCACAGAGCATTTGGTTTACACGTTAGACACATTATTTATTTTCCCATCCTCTTCAGGTCCTCCTCTGTGGCTTTGGAAGCACTGACCCACAAACTATCACTTAAGGTTCAAATATGACATTAAAATAAAAGCACTTTGTCTGTTACAGAGGTGTTAACCCACAGAAACATTTAGCAGGAGATTAGATTATCATGGTTTTTCATGTAATTAATCTCAGAGTAGTGTCGAGAAACAAGAATCCACCTGAAGGCACCGAGAAAACGTTTGACCCACTGCAGATTAGATTACAGGGAAGCTTATTCATGATCATTGGACACATATGTTGTCACCAGATCCACACATAACACACATGTCAACACTTACATACTTAAAAAAGGTATAAAAGCTTTTCACTCAAATCCAGACTTCACATTAAACACCTTGACCTTTGCCCTCTGTGAAGTAACAGTACATTCCTCAGTTCGGCCTGCGCTGGCTCAGGGGCAACTATCCAATCCCCACAGTCCACTGGCAGGTTCCTCCCTCTGTGCTTTGGGGATGGAAGTGAAGAGGTGTGGACGACAGCAGCGGCGGGACACACAGGCTCCCGGTGCTCCAGGAGTGAGGCAGGAGGGGGAGGGTGGTGGGAGGGACACGAGTGGCCAGAGCGGCGAGCGGCTGGTTGAGCAGACGATCGGCCACAGCGAAGACGGGAGCTGAACGGATGGAGCGTAACACTGCATCTTCAGCTGAAGAGGAGAGGGAGACACAAGGGAAATCTTTTGCTCAGTCTCACAGATATTATCACTGCTGTCTGGGCTCATTAGAAGCTTCGGTGTCAGTGACTAATGCAAATGCTTTTCTTTTCAACAGAGAATGTGTGCTTACATTTGATGTCTCTGTCTTTAGGAGGCGTCAGTAAGGCCTCAGCCTGCTTGTTGCCTGCCTGAGCAGCTCGTTTGTAGAATTCCATCGCTGCCCCCAGGTTCCGCTGCACCCCGAAGCCGCTCTGGTAACACTGACCCAGGAACAGCAGGGCGGTGTCATCCTGAGCACAAAACAACACAAAGGATTTAAGCTAACTGATCTTCGAGAATGAGGAGGACTGATAGAGTACATAGGGAGGTTCTTTGTCTCAGAGATAAAGCCATTGATAAAACCCTAGAAGGATCTAGAAGTGAACTCACCCCGTTCTCTGCTGCCATCTGCAGGTATTGGACAGACTTGCTCTCGTCTCTCACTGGCTCCTGACAGTAGACTGATGCGAGGCAGAGCTGAGCCTGAAAGTGCAGGAAGAGAGAAAGGAAGGAGGTGATTTTCAATAAAAAGTGAATTAACATATTTTCTTAATTCTGGATTCCTTATTTACACTAAAAGCAACCCAGGATGGATAATGGCAATACATTACTTACTTAATTGTTTTACTGAAATACAACAATGAATAAGACATTTCCTTTCATGACTTCTACCTTAGTGAGTCCAGCTCCAGCAGCTTGTTGGAGAGGCTCAATGGCCGTGTTCAACTCCTCTGGACCGTGATGCCCCCTGCTGGTCAGGAGCAGCTTTGCATAGCGGTACTGAGCCTGTGTGTGGCCGCCGGCTGCTGCCAGCCTGTAGTAATACAGAGCCTGGAAAAAAGAAAACATTGTTTCAAGATTTATGGAGAGAATAGAAGAGTAGGATTAAGCACTAAAGAAAATAAAGTGTGCTGTCTGGATCCTCACCTTCTTTTTGTCCTTGCTGACTCCTCTTCCTTTCTCATAACACACACCAACGTTAAACTGGGCTTTGTTGTAACCCTGCTCAGCTGCAGCTAGAAAGCAGGTAAAAGCTTGATCGTAGTTCTCACTTTTGGCACTTTCCAGACCTGATACAAACACAGAGATAAAGATATTAGCTGAGGCAAGAACATCATTTGAAAAAATAATGTAAAGAAATAAACAGCACAGTAACAACAGAGGTAATGGGACATGTGATTGGTTCTAAATAGTTTATCTTGAGTAGGAATCAATGTGTCAAAATGATTGGGTGTTTAATTGTGTCAGTAAATAATTACCTATGATGTTGAGGGTGACAGAGACGCTGCTGTGTCCAACCTGTCTGAGGTTCTGTATTGCTCCTGCCAGCCTCTCCTCGTCAGACAACACGTCCTGCAAAAAGAAGGAGATAAAATCAACAATAAAGATTATATGAGAAGCTGGTCAATCTTTTGCAAGAGAAAACTAAATGCTTTTGATTTATTTGAAATAAACCCTGGACAAGGTAAAGGAGGTGGTCTCTCACCTTCTCATTAGCATCTTTAGCCTCTGTGTTGTCTTGACTGGCATCATTCTGCAGAAGATGGGATACTGACAGATGTGATACCTCTAAATCTGAAGAGAAAAACACAGTTATTATGTGATAACAAGAAAAATACATATATACATAATATTCTTTCAACTATGACCAGCAAAGACAACAGGACAAACCAGGTATGGGTGAATTGTGGTTGAGGACTGCCCTCTGGTGGTCAGAGGTGGAGCTGTGATCAGTCAGATTGTCACCTGACCTGCTGCTGCTGCTGCTGCTGCTGCTGCTGCTGCTGCTGCTGCTGCTGCTGCTGCTGCTCTGAGCTGCAGCCTGATCGTGGCTCTGTCTCTCTGGCACCACATCCAGGCACAACACACTGTTCCTCCCCCTGGGCAGGACATCCCTCCGGGATACTGTGCAACCCAGAGACAAGCGACAAAACAGAGTCAGGATTCAGATTCAAAAGAAAAATAATTGTTATAGATGGTCAAATGCCATATATGTTGATTTATTGAATGGGTAAATCCATCAGAGAGTTTACACATTTGTAACAAGGAAACCATCAGCACTCACAGATCTCCAAAAGGATGCGGTAGCCACACTTATTCAGCGAGGAGGGAACTGTCAGGGCTCCAGGCGCTGGACTGGGTTCGGTGCCTGAAGAGAACTTAGAGTGGATCCTCCTGCAGATCTGCACTAACAGAGCGGCTGCTGCACCCTGCACAGAAACATCAGTTTCTAGTTTGTCTAGTCGTGGCAATAAGGATGTGAATTGGTGCTCCAGTGTACTAACACTTTAAAGTGTCAGTTTATAGTGTTAAAATGGACACAAAAAAACTGTTATAGAGAAAAAAATCAGGTCATAAAGTACAAGAGCAAAGAGAATTAAATTGCTACATAGGAAATGTGAGCAGGTCTACTGGTGCTGAATGGCAGTTTCATTGGCTTTCATTTTTATTTATGAGTATCGTTAGTTTTTCTATTTATATCAATTTAATAAAAATAGCTTTCAAATGGTGACTCTAAGCAAGTCCATCATGCAATATGTGTTTGATCAGTCTGGACTGTTAAAGAGAGTAGCTCACAATATGTTTCTTACAATAACAATTTCTGATAACCTGACACCATCCAAAATGTAATACTGGACATTAGTGTTGGGCGACTGGACAAATATCAGCTATCTGCGATCGACTCAGCCTTTTGCTGTTGCACAGTTATACGTTGTTTTTAAAATCCAGGTCTGCCTCCTTGAGAATTTAATTTGGTGAATAAATAACCAGTGAAGTTAAATTCAAACCCTGGATGAGCCTACGCTGCCAAAGTTGCAGTATATGTCAATTTGAGCCAGAATGATGCTATAATGAACCTTACTGAGGCGTTCATGCTAGTTGGATTAGTAGGATTCTGCTCAGGCTCATATTGAGTCCTCACAGGCCATGTGATCTAGGCTGTGGACAAACAGTTTTGTTCAGCAGCTACTGGTATAGAAGAAGAGAATTGAAAACTCGCATTTAACTATTCAACCGAGCAACGTGTATACACACTCAGCACAGGCAGGTGGACGGTAACCAGCATCCAGAGGGCTGCTGGCGCAAGCACAGATGTCATTAGCCACAGTCGGCAAAGCAGCATGACTTTGTTTATTCCAGTTTTTCTGATTAATTACCTCGACTGTGTAATGAGCCGACAATATTTTCACATTTCGGAAAATAACAAAGCTGTCTAACGTAGTATTTTGTTCTCTTGCTTTGCACGGTCCCAGCCCCAACCAGGGCAGTGACTAATTGACAATGAAGCTGTCTTTAGTGTTTGCTTTTTGATTGATTGGTTCTGAAAAGCTAAATCTAAAATCTGTGTGTGTGGTTGTTGCAGACAAATCATTTAATAGCATATCTTATCACCATCTGTTTGTTTATTTGGAGGCTTCAAGTGGAGGCGTCCTTCATCTGACCCCATCAGGCTCTTTTTCAAATATCTGTGTCTGACAGTTGTTCGGCCTGTTTTTACATCTTAGTGCTTATTAAAGATCACACACGTTCACATGTATCAGCCACCCACCCCCTGCTGCTGAACAGATGGGTGATTATGTTGGTTGTGTATTTAGATTTGAAGATGTAACTACAACAGACTTACCCATCCCACAGCATCCAGCACAGTGTAATGTGGAAGCTCAGTGTAGCCAAACTGGAAGGTCCTCTGTCTCTTCCTCCTCTCTCCATCCTGCTCGTTCTGAGAGCTGAGAGAAAAACAGATTAAATTACATCTAACAATTTCATTTCTGTTCCCATCTCCAGTCTCTTGTCATAAAGCATCAAAGAAAGACTGTTTTTAAGGCAGATGTCTTTGTTTCCGTTCTTTTGACGAACCCCGTTCATACACACAGCAGATGCTGCTGGATGATGCAACCAGCTGAAAATGTTGCCGAGAGTGTGATACAAGGGTTCAAAGAAGGGGTAAAGGAACAAGAAAGCATGAGGACAGTGTAGGAAGTTTGACCTTAATTCTAAGGGCCTCTTTTCGTCAGCTGATTATATGGCTGGTGGTTTGACAGAAGGGAAGGCAAGAGATCAAAGTGATGCTCAAAAACCCTTTTTTCAGACAGGAAAAAGATGAAGTCACCTGTTGTCAGAGGAGTGTCGAGAGGTGGCGAGGACAGTGGAGCTGTTGAAGACCTCATCGTCCACGTGGTGGTTCTGCGGCAGTCGCAGGGAGCTGTTGCCATGGCATCGATGCAGAACTGAACAGAGAAGAGGTGGGATGATAAACACAAAAGAGATTAGAATGTAATGAGGGAGGGAGACATTTGACAGCTTTTGCAGAGGTGGTAAGAACTTAAGTAATGTGATTTGACTGGTGAACAACACAGTGGGATGCATTAAAATAAAAGTAACTGTCACTATAACAAAGACTGTCTGAGTAGCTATTATAAAGGACAAAGGTTGTTTAACAGAGAGATACTAATTTCATATACAGTGGAGTCCAAAGGTGACAACTTTTCCACAAGTTAATTAAGTTTCCAAACTGAATTGATAAGTAAATCCAAGCCAATAAGTAATAAAAGACATCCATCCAGACAGGTGTATAAGAACTGGTCGATGATTAAGAAATTAAGTTCAGACAGAGAGAGACTGATCCCAAAAACTACCTATTAATATTCTTATTATTAAGACAGATACCAACAAAAAGTAATCCATCATGTTGAACAATCTTCTTTGTGCTGTGCAGGAATGACCTCTTCAGAGAATCAACATAAGGAACCTAATAATGAACAATAAAAGCTGTCTGCGGTTTGAACATGCATGTAAATAAAGAGTTGTCTAAAAGATGTGCTGCATGTTTGGTAATTATTTGGTGGTAACTATAATGTATTCAAGAATATGAATTCATAAATCAGGACACATTGTTTTTTGTAAGATGTTGGTAAAAACTGATTTAACACAAATCCCAGTATTAATATCTGTATTGACTTTGGAGATCCAGACCCTGGTATTACTTGCTATTGGATTTAAAATACAGTTTATGTAATGGCCTATTATCTGACAAATAATGGTGCTAAGACTGGGCAATGACCCACTATATCACAAGTTAGTGTTTAGAATCCCTAATAATATATATATAAATATGTCTTTATAATGAATTTTAAAGTTTTCACCAGCTCGGTTTTAAAGGAGGAAAGTAAATTCAAAGGTTTTAAAGTCATGTGAATGGTGGCAGGTGTGTGTGTGTGTGTGTGTGTGTGTGTGTGTGTGTTTGTGTGTGTGTGTGTGTGTAAGCGTGTGTAAGTGTGTGTGTGTGTGTGTGTGTGTGTGTGTGTGTGTGTGAGGACTCATTCACTGGTGGTAAACAACTACCAGCAGAAACAACATGGCAGCAGCCTGTACAACTCTCTTCTCTCACCTCTGCCAGCCAAACCCTGGATTCTCCACATGCTTCTTCTTCTTCTTCTTCCACAGCGGGTGTGACTGGAGACTTATGTCCGAGGACGAGGAGGCATGTTCGGGGTCGTCAGACGGCTCGTCCCGCCGCAGCGGCCGATTCCGGTGCTGCGGTCACTTCACAAACACGAAACCAGTCACGAGTTTGTTTCCGAACAGAACCGGAAGTGATGCAACCGAGAAGGTTTGATAAGGTGGTGTGCAAACTCACAGCGCCACGGTGCGGCATGTGGGGGGATTACAACTCACTCATTGTGGGTAGAGGTTACATTTCAATAGAAAAAGGAGGATGTTGGATTAAGAAAATAAAATACTATGTTTTATGTTCTTATATTTTGTGAAGAGTGTAGAGATAATACTGAAATGTATAAAAGTGTAGCTTCTGTTATGTTTGGTTGGTTTATTTTCATCTCTGGCCTCAGAAACAAGCCAAACCAGGACATTCTCCTGATTTGTGCTATGGTGGGACTGTCATACTTTAAATATCATCAACAATGTTAAGAGAAGGTAAATTTGATGTTTGTTACATGACAAAAAAAAGTTTTAACTCACTGATGGAGTTCCCCACCACACTACCCTGTTTCATTGGAGATAGAGTACTGCATAAATATGAAACTGTATTTTGAAAAGGCCATTTCATATCCAGGACACACTATGCAATTTGGTATCTCCATGTTGCAGAAATGCTAAAAAGTCAATAACTTAGGAATACGTTCTGAATTTCGGAAATACGTCCATCATTTCTAAAATCAATAATTTGTGGAGGTTCAGCTCACCTGAGGAAGGCATATGTTTTATTTTTCTGCATAGTCATGAATTAAATATTGGTACCACCAGTATTTATGATGCTGTCTAATAAAAAATTAACCACATTTCTGCCATTAATTCTTTGACTTCTTACATCTGTAGCACTTCACTCATCCAAAGTTTCTCTGTGGACACGTGAATATTTGTGAAGGTGTTTTCAGCTCTGGTCTGATTGTAAATACGTAATGTGCAGAGAGGTAGTGGAGAGAATTAGTAGTCTGTGTTTTATCCAAGAGGGATGACTCCGTTCAATGATTTCTCACTGTGTTCGTGAACTCTCTGTGTTTATCAGTTCACATGAATAAAGGATTCCCTCACAGGTTCAGGGGTTGATTCAGTAAACCGTCCAGAAATCATCAGTCACTCAGCAGGACAGCTTGGCTTTTCTCCTCGGGGCCTGTGGGTCAAACAGTGACGCACGCCCGACACCATTACTGGAAACATGCACTTTTCCAGTCAGACAGGGTCCAAAACAACGGGTAGAAGGGAGGAGCGCTGCAGTCGTGAAGTTCGAAGTAACTTGGAATAACTCACTTCTTGACTGGTTTCCATGGTGACATGGAGTCATCATGACTCTGGTGACTCTCGCTTAGCATCCTCCCCGAGCAAATAAGTCTAGCCTGCAGTAATTTGTAATGGTAGCGAGATCTCTTCAGGGCAAAATAATGTTTGCCGACTTGCCCGGGGCCAAATTTGTCTGTGCAATATGGAAAACACAGACTTGAGATGGAAACTGGGTCCCGCTGCACCTGACTAATTGAGCAGTTTGTTTTTACTCATTTTTCAGTTTGTACTCAAGGTTTTATGTTTGAGAAATTTAAAAGCAAAGACAGGACTTTTTTTGCTTCTTTTAAAGCTCTTCTCCTATGTCACTAAAGTTTATGACTCTCAGGCTGCCTGTGTGATTGTAGACAGTGGGTTTCAAGGCAGTAGCCCACAGGTGCCAACACTCATTTATTTATTTTCTTAATTTCAGAGAAATCTGAAAAACCATTTTACAAAACAAAACAATAAACACATTCTGCTTTACTTTTACTCATTCCACACACAAAAAAGGGCACGAAGAAGAAACATAGTAATACACAATGTTATATCTATAAGTACTTTACTTAAGTGTATAAGTTCTTTATTTAAGTATGTGAGTACTTTACTTAAGTGTATATATCATAATGTAATTAATGATTGAGTCATAAGGTCATTTTTCAGAGGAGTGAGTCCTTTCCCTATGATTTTAAAGACACTTTTACTTAGTACATTACATTGTCGTATTGACACCTAAGTAAAGTTTGTACTTTTTGTACTTTTTCTTCTTTTTTAAAATCTCGAGCGTTGTTGCAGGCTGCCCTTCCAAACAAACACTGCACACTCACCGCTGTGATACAATCCTCTTCACCCCGACCTCTGGAATCCCAGGCCCACGTAGGTCTCATTCAGAGGAAGGGGAGGGAGGGCGGCCGTGGAAGGACGTGCGGTGGAACCCAACTGGATGACCCCTCTATTTTGTTAGCTGTGTGGGCCGGTGTGAGGACGGGTTGCAGGACGTGTGTATGTGAAGGGTGAGATGTGAATCTTGTCTTCTCATAGGTTTTCGGCTCTATCCACATAATCTGTGGACGCTGAACTGAGGATATCAGAGGATTTGCTCGGAGCAGAGTGAGCCCGGGTTGAAGTTGTAGATTTTGTTTGTCCGTTTGGGGCCTTTCAGACAGCGAAGACATGACCGGTGTGGAAGTAAAGAAGTGGCTTTCCTTCTCTGCAATGCAAGGCCACGGCAGCAAATCCTTCAAGCTCCAAATAGCTTGGAGGCAGAGAGAGAGAGAGAGAGAGAGAGAGAGAGAGAGAAAGACTTAGATTTGAGTACTAAATTAAGTGAAGGGGGCGGGGGATTTAAAGAAAAGGCACTGGGGGGTGGGGGGGTTTCTTGCCCCTCACTCCCCCTGTTTTCTCTCCCCTGCCGGTCTCCTTGGTCACACATGCACACATACCACTCGCACACACACACCAACCTTGACGAGGGCTCAGTCCTGCTATGGCCACCACCACCACCTCGGAGGAGAGCTCTCCGGTCCCGGCCTCCGTAGCAGCCCAGCAGCCTGACTTGGAACCTAGCGTAGAACCCGGCTCAGCGGTGAAGCCTGAGCCCAGCGAGGCCCAAAGTGACAGAGAGGGAAGAGAGGATGAGGAGGACCCTGGAGGAAGAAGAAGCTCCGTGCCGGGGCAGGAGAATGCAAGAGGGCAGAGTCTGGACCCGGAGTGGCTGGAGGAGAGGTTCAGGATCGACAGGAAGAAGCTGGAGAACATGTTGTACGGTGAGGATGAAATGTTGAATGTTGGTGAAATCCTACAACTGAGGGGTTGTCACATGTAATCGTTTTCATCCTCACAGCTGCTTTTCGTGAAACTTCCTCTGTGTCCGACGCCTCTGAGGCCTCCCTGCCTGCTCCTCCCTACCGCTGCTTGTTATCTACCTGACCTTGTGTGTCTGTCAGCGCCTCCAGCTGGCTGCTCCCTTGTTGTCACCATCATTCCACCTGTCATTCCCTAAACTCCTGTTGCTGTATCACCGTGATTTACGACCTGTAATTGTTTATGCATTCAGGAGTCTTTTTCCCCCCCTATTATCATTCCTGTCTGGGAAGCAGGGGTAACTGCCTCTGTTAGTTATCACCGCTCGGCAGGTTTATGACAAATGCCTCCCCTGTGTTAGCGGGGGGGGGGATCTTTCTGACAGTGCGCCACTGCTGCAGATAAGAGCTGATGTTTGTCTGTTTGTCCTTGCACGGCCTCTCGATGGGAAGGCGCTGGAGCAGGTGGAGCTGTGATAGCTGTGTGGCTGTTTTTAACGTGTGTGTGTGTGCAGCTGGGGCCGGGCTTTTAAAGCACTCGGGTGATTATTGCCCAGCTCATCCTCTCAGGTGTAAATCTGTCACCCTGCACTCGAGATGTCAGTCTGATGGGCTGAGGAGCTGCTTTTTTTGTTGTTGCAGATTCCTTCCCGATACTGGAGTCGTTCTTGAATCTGTTTGGGGCGAGTGGGAGGTCTTTGCGTCACCAAATGCCATCAATGTCTCTGGCTAATTTGTGGTATCCCCCCCCCCAACCACCACCACCACCACCCGCAAACGTCTCTCTCTCCACCCCACACTGTTCTCTTACCATTCCTCAGCTCCGGCCAGCGTAACCCAGAGCGATGACAGGGGGTGAGGGCGTTCCTTGGGCTGCCCCCCCCTCCCGGTACCCTGTAAATGTCACCCTGGAACGATGGCCTTTTGTTCCGGTCGCTCGGCCGAGTAAACATTTAAATGTTGACTTTGCACACATGTTTGATTTTGAACATTATTGTGCAGTAAACATAAGAATGTGGCGCAGGAACTTTAATTTACCGATATACATTCTTCATGGTTTCTCTTCCTTGTGTCTTTCAGCTCCAAAGCACGGAGATGCTGAGACAGGCGAGGAGTTTTTTGAGAGAGTAAGTAAATCGCCACATGCATTTTATATCATGAACCAGAGGAGGAAATAGCATAGAGAGAAAATGCATCTTTGTTCCCCAGTAATCGTCCGAGCATGAAGCCTCCCACCCAAATGCAGCCTGGAGATCAGCGAGTGCATCCCTGCCAACATTTTTAACATTTGTTTCATAGCCTCCATCGAGTGATGACTGGTTTTATGGAGGTGGTAATTGCAGTCTTTGAAATGCAAATGAGGCTTTGTATTCGTAGAGCGACGAGATCTGCTGCGTGTCTGCATGAGTCGGTTCAGATTGAACGTACTGTGATTTGTGTGTGTGTCTGTGTGTGTGTCTGTGTGTCTGTGTGTGTGTGTGTCTGTGTGTGTGTCTACGCCGCATACAATGACGGCCATCTCTCTCTTTGTCACTCCCTCTCATTGTGTGCGCTTCCTCAGGTGATGAGAGAAACTAACACTCAGGTGAAATGGCCGTCCAAGCTGAAGATTGGAGCCAAGTCAAAGAAAGGTGACGGTCACACGGTTCTGTGTTTCCAGTCTTGTGTGTTTTTTTCTTTTATTCTTTGCACAATCTTTCTTTTACACCTTAAACACAGTTCATGAACCCTGAAGCTCTTTAAAACCAAACTGCTATTTTCATCCAGATCCACATGTGAAGGTGGAAGGGAAAAGGCCCAATGTATTGGAAGCAAAAAAGAAGATCCTAGAAGTGCTGGAAACCAGGGTGAGACTGGTACTTGATAATCACACTTTTACATTTTCCCTGTTACAGTTACACCCCAAAAGATTTTATTCTGAAAACCCCTTTGCACTTTTGTAAAAGTATGTTACAACCTGCTCAAATGACAGCGTGGTTTATATGACATCCAGGTGAACAAGGTGACTCTGAAGATGGACGTGGCCTACACCGAGCACTCCCACGTCATCGGGAAAGGCGGAGGAAACATAAAGAAAGTGATGGAGGTCACATCCTGTCACATCCACTTCCCCGACTCCAACCGCCACAATGTTACGGGAGAGAAAAGCAATCAGGTTAGAAGTCTCTAAAGTGGCTTTTTAATGAGCTTCCAATGGCTGCTTTAAGAGGAATATAAAAGTCATTTAATACCATTTATTTTTATTCCGACGTCCTCCAGGTCTCCATCGCCGGGCCCATAGAGGGAGTGGAGGAAGCCAGGAGGAAGATAAGAGTGAGTGGTCAGTGTGTCATTTGAGAAGAGGCTCCACAGGATAGAATGTTGTTTGTCCCATAACACAATTTCATCACTCGTGTCAAAGTCATAGTCAGAAAGCGATTGTCTGTCTTTGTGTCTTTTCCTTTCTTTAACCCATCTTTGTCACTTCTTCTTCCTCTCTATCTCATCTTCCTCTGGCTTTCCGCAAAATCCTCGCTGTCCCAGGACCTGCAGCCGCTGTCCTTGACCTTTGACCTCCCAGTCACTCTGGTGCCCCAGTCTCTGCCAGAGGCGGGTTCACCACTCATCCAGCAGGTGATGCAGACCTTGGGGGTCAGTGTGAGCTTCAGGGCCGTGCCCCCCCAGCCCCAGGCCCAGCCCCCCTTCTATGGAAGCTGCTGCACCGTCTGGGGCCTGCAGAGAAATGCTGCTGCAGTCAAGGTTAGTAAAGAGAAACTGAATCCTCTCTAGAGACGATGCATTTTAGAACAAGACAATTACATTAATATCATATAAATCATCCACTGGCAGAAGGGGACGTGCATCCTGATGGACCTGCTGCTGGGGTCAGAGGTCACAGGTGTAGTGAGCAGCCAGCTGGACGTCACCTCTCAGCAGCATCTGTTCCTGTTGGGTCAGAACGGAGCTCACTTCCTGAGCGTCATGCACCAGACCCAGACCCAGATCATCTTACCAGACCTCAGCGCTCCGCAGAGCCCCCCCTCGCTGCTCATCCAGGGCAGCCCTGATGGAGTGTGTCTGGCACGGCAGCAGCTCATGGTACAGCCGGCTGTTTTGTTTACGTTCAGGCAGAATTATGCTGTGAGATCATCCCTGAGCGTTAGAACGGGATGTTTTTGTTGCTGCTGTAATAACCACAGTTCTGTTGTGTGCTCGTCCAGGACTGTTTGCCGGTGTGTCTGATGTTCGACATGCGTGAAGACGGAGAGGCAGATCCTTGTAAGCTGGCTCAGATGATGCAAGACCTGGGAGTCTTCATCAGTGTGAAGCCCAAAGTAAAACAGACCAGCAAGGTGCAGTTTTACCCTGCTTATTTTGTTTTGTTCACCCTCTGAAAAGGGATGGACATTTTTCTTTTTAGTTTTATTGGCTGCCAGTCCCCTTCCTTTGCTTATTTCATGCACACTCCCTTAAATAAGAAATGTCTGCTGAAATATTTGTGTTTACTTTGATTATGAATGTAAAACGTCTCGCCCTCGCTGCGGTGAGCTGAATAATGATGTAAAACTCTGGTGCTGGTGTGTATTTATCAGTCAGTGGTGGTCAAAGGGCTGGAGCGGAACATCTCCTGTCTGTATGAGGCCCGGCGTCTGCTCCTGGGGCTGGAGTCCTGTGAGACTGCTAAACTGATTGAGGTGACCCCTGACCCCATGCTCTCTGGCAGCGGGCTGACCAACTACTGGCTCAACATGTTGTTGCAGCAGCTTCGACTGTCTGAGCAAGGTGAGGATCATTCACATACTATCCATCAAAAAATATGTTTTTAAATGTGGCTAAAAAGACAGCCAGCAGTGCAAATGGAATATGTTTGTTGTATTTCAGTTCAGACTACTGTAACCTTTCTCCTCTCTGTCAAAATGTGCCCTTCGTTAGGTTCTGTTCCTGCTCCCACTCCAGAGGTGCTGACTGGTACCAAGCTCCGCCCCTCAGCTCCACCGGGCCTTACCTCTCACGCTGAGGAGGGGAGGACAGGACTAAAGGGAGCAGACAGCCGGCCACTGGAGAAGGTTTGTCACTGTGTATAGTCACTGTACATATATAAAAACTTCCTGAAAGTGAAAGATTAACCTCAAACAAACAACTATATTCCTTTGTTTTCCTCAGATCCTGGAAAATGAGGACCAGTCTGGCCAGTCCGAGGATGAGAGCTCTGAGGTCATGATGTCATCATCTGAGGTGCGTGATGCAATCAACAGCAGCATCGGCAGGATGGGATTGATGGCTCGGAGGGGGAGTCTCCAGGGCCCCGAGAGGGTCAAGGTTTTAGGCCAGGGCCGACGACACTCAACAGGACAGGCCCTAACCTACAGGTGAGCACTCATGGGATGCACCTCTTCCATCAGTGTTGGGGATTGTTGTTGCTTTTAGATTAGCTACCTCAGCATTTGTCCTAATATTAATCTTAACCAAAAGTCATAACTCGAACATATGTTATTAAACCAATAATAGCTATATGGTATATGGTAATAGCAGCTGACCTAAGGTGGTTTACACGAACACACACACACACACACACACACACACACACACACACACACACACACACACAGAAACACACACACCTGCGTGCACTACATCTGTCGACAATTGGAGATCCCATAAATTTTGTTAACACAGAAAACCGATTGGGACAGAGTAATGCTTGTTGACCTCATCTATATTTTGTTTTTCGCTGAGTCACTTATTCTGTTCCTTTGCAAAGTTTGCAGTGCTGTGCAGTTTTAATGGAGCAGATCTGCCCTAACGCACTACGTCATTTTCGCACTGAATCTCTCCTGTGATATTGCTGTTGCTGGTCTGATCACAGTTTAACCCTATACATGTGTGTGTGTGTGTGTGTGTGTGTGTGTGTGTGTGTGTGTCCTGACTGTGACAGATTGCTCAACACAGAGATGGAGGGAGCAAGGAATGAATGGAGGAACAGCCTGAGGAGAGACATGATGCTGGCTCTGGATGTTCACACTGACTCATCCCAGGCTGAGGTGAGGAAAAACAGGAACTCAAGGTCCTCTGTTCTCTCACAAACTGATGCATGTATAAACCATAGACTGTATAGAAGGTGTGGGCAACCTTATATAACAAAAATGTATTCTAAGTCAACACAATCAAATTTCTGTGACCCTGTTTTAAAGGTATGTACGACAAACGGATTAAAAAGAGAGGGAACTTTTTATTTGTGGTAACTTGCTGATTTGCGTCCGTGACCGCACTAAGATTTGATTCTGAGAATCGATGTTGGTGTTTTGCTTCGCCTCTAATCTGTCATCTCACCCTCTCAATGGTAACTCCACGGTGGATAAATAAGTTTACTGCCACAGCAGCAGGAAATGTTGTTTCCTGCAAGTGATTGTTCCCTGCCTCAATTGTCAACCATTTTCATGCATTATTTATCAATATCCTGTTTGTGCTTTATAGGATTATGACTATGAGAAGAAGAAACTACTGGCCACCAGAGGTTAGTGCTGCTAAATGTTTCATATGTCTTCCTGTCTCAACAGGAGCCCTGCACAGGTTTCTGCTGCAACAATTAGGGCACTGCTGAGCAAGGATTTTATTATTGATCCAGTTGCAGATGATTGTGGTTTAAACCACCGTGCATTGCTGTTTTGCTCATCAAAAATCAATTCTCATACAAGCGAGCTGTTGATTTTGAAGTTTGAGAGATCAAAGATTGGAAAACTTTGTAACTTTTCCCCCTTAGACACAACTAGACCAACCGAAGTTAGTTTGGGTAATATATGTGCTAAAATAGTGATTTAATATCAAATATTTAGGCCGGACGACGTAGCCCTTTTAGTTTGAGTATGCAACACATTAATATCCTGAGCTGAGGCTGGGGTTTCGATCGAGGGGGGGGGCATTTCAGTGCTGCTCACTGCCAAGACAGCTGATTAAAGGGACCTGTTTATGGGCTGCACTGTGCCAAAGTTATAATAGAGTAGCATTGGCTCCCCGGCTGAATTCACACAGGGCAGAACACAATGCAGACAGCACACACATGCACGCCGACAGACGTGTGAGTGAGTCCATACATGTGCGGGGGGGACACACATGCACACAGGATACCAGCTCGTCCATCATGGAGAATGAGAGCCACTGGGAAGATCTGGAGCCAAATGGTACTAAACTCCCCCAGTGTTGCTTTATGGGAATATGAATTAGCAGTTTGAATGGGCCATCTGCCTGGCTGTCATTAAGACACCCATATGCCAGTGTATGAGTGGGACATTTACTCCAAACACACACACACACACACACACACACACACACACACACACACACACACACACACGTCCACACCAATACGACAGCCGAGCAGCTATAATCCTGTTGATATTTCACTCTTTGTGGAGTGCTGCTACAGTTTTTATCACACATTCACACATGGATGCCCAGTGTCTCTTTTAATTGTCATCTGAGTGTGCGCATCAGTCTCACTCTCAGCAAACTGAGTGTTATTAATTGTCTTGCCCCAAGTTGGCAAGAAGAAGAAGAAGAAGAAGAAGAAGAAGAAGAAGAAGAAGAAGAAGAAGAAGAAGAAGAAGAAGAAGAAGAAGAAGAAGAAGAAGAAGAAGAAGAAGAAGAAGAAGAAGAAGAAGAAGAAGAAGAAGAAGAAGAAGAAGAAGAGGAAGAGGAAGAGGAAGAGGAAGAAGAAGAAGCTCTGTTGATTCATTATTTATCAGCTGAGGTGCAGATCGTTCGATTCAGAATATCAGAGAAGACGAGGAAAACCTGCGATGCATTTTCCAGATAGGCCGACTCCAGATAGGAGCAGATCTGCATACTACAGAGAGTATCAATGAGAATATGAAAGTGATGTACAGTGAACGTGTGTATTTCTGTGCAGCTGAGAGGTTTTCCACAGTGTGTGCACGCTCTGATCTTTCATCTCGGTGCTGCCACAATCAATGCTCTTACAATTGCGATGGAGGGAATCACAGCGGTAATGATGATGCCACAGATATTATCACAAACTCTACAGTTCCACTCAGTTCTGCAGAGCTTTTCTGCATCTTCTTGCTTGCTGTTTAAACCTGGCTCATAGTTTTCATGTTTCTCTGAATCTGAAAGTTAAATGCTTAAGCAGCCAGCAGCCACTGATCATTGAACCATTTTATAAATAGTCTATATATGTAGATAATATGTCAGTTACGAAGATTGGCCTCAAAAAACATTAAGACTTAAGAATTCTGCATTTTCCCTCTGTATGTCTGCTGCGTATCTAACATCAGCCATGCAGAGGAACCCTGTGGTCACTGAGGTGCAGACGCCCACAGACACCTGGAGTGGCCTCGGCTTCTCCAAGTCGATGCCAGCCGAGGCCGTGAAAGAGCTCCGCAACATCGGCCGCCGCTGCTACAAGCCCTACCTGAGCACCAGCACCAGCACCGCCCAGCAACAGGTACACACAACTTTAATGCGGACTTCTGCCACAAAGAGAAATGGACCTTTGGCTCTCTGTGATTGTTGATTTTATCTTGAGCTGGCTTGGCTTACATGTATTTGCGGAAGTTGCCAAATTCTTCTGAGCCGCCAAAGCTGTCTTTTGTTGCGATGCAGTGAAACCAGGACCCCTGTTGTGGCCGACTAACACGGCCTCATTTATTGGCGTTGCCCTCCGACAGCGTGAAGCATTTATCTCACTGTGTGGTAAGCACAGCCAATTTGTACGCTCAATTTCCCGGGGTCTGATACCATCGCCTCGGTCAACTCAACTACTCCACTGCAACCTGTTTACCTCTTTAAAACCCTCCTGAACGGGCGCTCTCTCTCACCGCTCGCTATCGAGTGATGGAGAAGCCGACTCACTTAGGTTAATAAGAGCAAGAGGTATCCCTGGCTGGCAGACCCAGGGAGCTGTGAGGTAGCACTCGCCCTGCCACCAGCATTGATAATTTGAAAGAGTGCTACGATCACAGGTCAGCCACCAGAGGGAAAATGAACTGGATTACAGACATGATTAATCGCTTCTCTGATTGAGTCTTTGGACCAATTGATATTATGTCCACTCAAACCTTCGGCACACCCGAGAATGTGTAATCACTTGAAGATATTTGTCCGGTGACCTCGAGCACGGATGATGGATGGAAGACGGAGGTAGCGACAGAAGAACAAAGTGCTGCGAAATGTTTGAGGATGAAAGTAACAGTGATAAATGTGGCGTGCACTGTAAAAAAAAAAAAAAACTGTCACAATTTCTCTCTCTTTGTAGCCATGGGCTGCACCGACAGGGAAGATGTTCAACGGGAGCAACTCGGAGAACTGGAGGGACAGACGGGCATCTGCATCTTCATTCCTGCCTGTCTCTTCCTCTTCTTCCTCCTCCTCTCCTTCCTCCTCCCCCTCCTCACCAGCCTCCACTCTCTCCTCGTCTACCTCCTCCTTCCCTGATTTCGTGTCGTCAATGAAAAGAGGTAGAATTGAGAAACCTTGTAAGTTTTATTCTTGTGCTTTGGGTTTGTAGGCTTACAAGTCAACTGCTTATTTCAAATTTTGGCCCCTCACCTCTGAACTTTGACCTTTTTACTACTAGCGGAGAGCTTCCTGAGCAGCAGCGGCAGCTACTTTGAAGGCATGTGTTCCTCGAGGAGGGCGTCGACCTGCAGTCAGCGGAGCCCCTCCCCCCAAATCACAGATGACCTACCTGAGCTGCTCCATCAACTCGGCCTGATCAAGTACATCGATGTGTTTGAACAACAAGAGGTAAACGAATACAGAGTGTAGACTGCACATCAAGGTGGAGCCAAATCATCTTGATTGCCCCCCTGGTGGCTGGTTGCAGTATAGGTCACAAACACGGTCTCCTACATGTTAGTGGATGGGACATGGACCAAACTAAAAAGTCAAAGTTTAATACCTTTTTCTCAAAGTTTGTTTCTGTCACTCGAGTTAGTTCCTATCACACCAATGCTTGTTCAAGTGTTCATGTATCTGGTAAGTTTGGTTTTAATTAGACATTTGATACCGTAAAGATGTGGCTTAACATCATGATTCAGAGCCATATCTGACTCGTGATTGGTTTAGTACGTGAACAGATGGAACAACAATGCCGTGGCTCCACACCTCGATCACTCCTGCACAGACTCTGACTTTAAATGACGTCAAAAGCTCAGTATTCAGGATATTTTAACTTCAGTGTGAAATTTCATTCACAGCTCCTCAGCCAAATTACAGTTACGCATTATGAACAAGCATCATGAGGCAATTTGCTCTCTGTGCTCATCCAGATTGACTACCAGACCTTCCTCACTCTGTCTGATGAGGATCTGAAGGAAGTGGGCGTGTCCACCTTTGGCGCCAGACGCAAGATGTTATTGGCCATCTCAGGTGAGAATCTGATGTCCTGTAGTTCTTGATTCAGACGTGCTTCTCCATGTTTATTTTTGTTTCTGGTGTCACTTTCCTCGTCTTGTGAAAGTAATTCAATTGTTTATCCATCAATCAAGACCTCACCAAAAGCAAAAGGAGGTCCTCGGACACACCTGCTGTGAAACCTGGATACCTGGAGGGGGGTGCGAGCGGTCGACTGCCACGAATCATGGATGTGGAAGTTGCTGCTCAGAGTAACCACTGGTGAGAGGAGACACCGTCCTGAGCTCTATCTGACCAGCGGGGAGCGGGAAAGAGTGCAGGGACGCTGTTGCCAGAGGAAAAGTCTCTTTTGCTTTTCTATGAATGATTAAATGAGCAATCATTATGTAAACATTTAAATCCAGTGCCTTTCCCCTACAGCCATACCCCAAAGCTTTTTTTTATACAAAATCAAGACAAGGAGGTCTTTCCTTTCAGTCCTCTGACTCTGCAAGAAACAAACATATGACGATAAAGATTATTTTTCTTTTGTGGCATCTTTTTTTGTGTGCCTATATTATGCAAACGTATCACGGTAACCACTACATTTATGCAACTGTACATAGATATTTACCAAAAATCATTCGTTATAATGTAATGTTTTGTGATATGATAGTGATGAAAAATAAAGTTTTGCTTTTAAGATTTATCCAAGAAAACTGTGGTTTGGGAATGTGTGTTGTTATTGGGGCTCAACAAATTTGCCACTTTTAAAAAAATGTGGCAAATTGCAAAATCACGTTAAAAGTCTAAAACCCCGGGGAAGCAGCTGTAGTTTCATCAACTCAGAGCTGGTATCACACCACCAGAGGGCACTGGTGTCACACACCGTGTTTACAAGTTCAGTTGTGTTGAATGAAGAATAATGGCTTTGTCTACGGGGGAGACAATAGCATTACAGAATTTAAATACACAATCACAACAATCAGTTAATAACAAAAGACATTCAAAGACCTAAATATGTAAATACATTTGTTAGAGTGAAGGTAATGTGACACTGCTTCTAATGAGGTGGGTCTCGCCTGACTGCTCACCTGAAAGTTCCAATTTATTTTATCGTTGTCCCCGGGAGTGAGTCCACTGGAACTGCTTATGAATTGTTTCCTGTTTCATTTATGTAGCAGAGGGCTACACCCAGCAATTGTGTGCTATTGGACAGACTTCGCTGACAGAGAGTTGACGAAGACAGTTTGATCTCGCTCTTAATTTGTTTGTTACCACATCGAGTGACTGATCCGTAAAACCTCCATCTGGGGGCACGCGGGGTTCTGATCTGCTCAGACGCTCCAGAAGCTGCTGGCGGGTACAGTGGCAGCCACGCATCAAGTGGAAGTGCTGGGCTGTGACAGATTAGGCAGAGATGATCCCTATTTATCACAATGTCTCTGCTAATTACCAAGACAGGCTTTAGACCCATGATCCTCAAAATCTGGTCCTCGGGCCTCGGTGCAGCGCTGGATTTTTTATTCTGTCAGGTAGTTAATTGTACTGCCTGGCGGTGGCAGGTCTAAGTCGGTCCTTGATCACACAGCTAGAATGGAAACTACCTGAAAGAACCAGCAGTGCTCCAGAAACCCTGAGGACTATGGAGAGCCACTTGGACTTTTCACCTGCTAAAGTGGCAATCATGGCACATGGCCCAGATACATGGTGGGTGTGCAGAATGAGGCTGTGAGCCGACTCCATCTGCAGCCGGTCCTGTGGTCCAAACTTGATATCAAGATGATGCAGTGCAAGTTAACCCTTTATTGTATAGGATGTGAAAGCATGGCGGCTTTATGATCCATCAGCTTGATCGTGGTGGTGTCTCCAATGTTTATGTTTGCTCATTGGTCATGTGATTGACAATCACCATAGATACCAATAATACATTTTATACCTTGTATTACTGTGTATATATATATGCATATTTATTTAATTCCTATTTATTCAATGTATTAACTTTTAATGTATCAACTTTTTTATTGTACCCTCGGCACCATTGTAAATGAGGGTCTTATCCCTCAATGTGTCTTCCGAGGCTTAAATAAAGATTCAATCAATCAATCAATCAGATACAAGGTGTAGCTACAGAATAGCTTGACAAACCCAGAACTACATAAAAAGGTCCACATACACACTTTCATGTTTATGTGGTAAACAGGAAGCTGGTGCCCTGTGATACGTTTGTGACATGCCTAGGGTTTACCACACAGTTCTGTTCCTCACTGTGTGTGTGTTGTTAAAGTTAGAGATTGTACGATTCGGTGGTTTACAAGTGATCTGTATTAACACAAAAAAGATGTTTGAAAAAGTGCATACCTCACCCAAGGCTATAACTCTATCTCAACATTTTAGATAGAGTGAAAAGAAATAGCTGAGTCCGGCTGTTTTTCCAGATCCGCTCCAAAGTTTTATTCCTGATTCTTCTGGAGGTCATGCCCAAGCCCTCTACAAAACTTCATGGAAATGGGCAAAGTAGCTTTTGCATAATCCTGCAAACTAACAAATGCAGATGAAACACTAACCTCCTTGGTGGAGTTAATTAGACGACTAATAACTAAGACCTTAAACGACATAACTACAACATCATAATCATCATGATGGCAGTAGACAAACTACATACCCCCCCAATAACCAACTGCTTGAAGACCCCCTCTCAGATCTGTGGAGGGATTTACATGACAGAGAATCCATCAGTAGACAGTGGAAATGCAGCCAATAGAGACAAGAAAGAGAGGAATAAAGTGCCCTGAGGATATAACACAACCATGCAACTTCCTTACTGAGATAAAGATAGAACTCACTCCAGGATTAACAATGTGTGTGTGTGTGTGTGTGTGTGTGTGTGTGTGTGTGTGTGTGTGTGTGTGTGTGTGTGTGTGTGTGTGTGTGAGTGTGTGTTTGTGAAGCCAGCGAGGGTTGAAAGTTAGTGCTGGTGTGCGATAGATGTGTTTTGTGGTTAGGAGGAGAAATGAACTGCCATGTGATTAAACATATCTTGCTCATGATAGCTTTTTGACTAAAATGAACGTGACTTCTGGTTATTGCGTTCTGTTGCGATAGTTGGGAGCATCAGTAAGTAAATAAATAAAAGAGATTTGGGGGTATTTTGGCCTCACTTTTCTCCAATAAGAGGTGTAGAGTGTAGATCCATTGACCATCTTTACGCACAGTTCACGTGAAGCAATGAACAATTTGAAAAGCTTGGGAGATGATATAGTAATGAAGTCCAGTGTGTTTTTTCGAAGGAGCTGAAATAAAACCTTATTTACCTCAGAGCAAACATAGAGCCAAATCAGAGCCTCAGGCCTTGTCTACACGACTGGTGATATTTTTTGAACTGATATATTCCCCACATGACCTTTGTTTTACTAATTATCTTGGTCCAGACGAGAAATACAAAAACACTACAAATGCTCAACAAGCAGGCCGCGCCATTAGGTGGCGATAAAGTCTACATCCGTTAGCTTATTCTCCTGTCAACCGGTATACGCAGATCCACTTCCTCCTATTGTACAAAAATTAAGCCAAAATATCCCAGATTTGGGTGCAGCCATTTGCACTTTTGAAGTAATTTGTTCTGCATAAGTGTGGAAAAGAAGGGTTGAATGGTTGAATAGTAAAAGGGACGGCACCTGTAGGATTCTGCTAAACCTTGGAGATGCAGCGGAATGAGCAGAAGCCGCATCCATAATTCACACAAGCCATTATGGGACTTAGAATAATGTAGATACGATGCTGGAAAAAGCAGCAGAATTGAGACATTCTCTTCACAGCATTTGTCCTGTAGCCTGAGGACAGCAGAAGACGCAGCAGAATTGGGTGATTATACACCTCCCTCCACATTTTGGCCTAATTTCGATGCACATAGTTAAACCCGTCGTCTATTGTGTCTGACAGAGTGTGTTGTGTACTGCTTATTAGGCTGCTTCCAACCAGAGGACTCAGTTGTCCTCACAGCGTCTGGTTGTTGTTACAGTGTGTTTTCAAAGTGCTGAGCGCGCCGTTTCAAGCCAATGGGGTCAGCTGTCCCATTAGCCAGCGATTTTACAAAAACACTCATTAAGCTTTTCATGTTCTTTTGCTTGCACTGCTCGCTTTGTGGGTCTACACTCTCAAAGGCAAATGATAAGGGTAGTTTCTGCAGCAACCATTTAAATCTGCTTCTAACGGGGGAGGCTGTGTTCTCAAGGTTGGAAAAGGTCAGAATTGATGGATGGGCTTTGACTGCTCTATTTCAGAGAAATCTTGGCTTCAGAAAAACATAAAACCCAAAGCCCTGGAAACTCATATAAATGTGTTTGTGGTTTCAGTGAGGAAAAGACATTTTAATCAATCACGGTTTGGCGAAATAACATGAAATTTGAGGAGGTGTTGTAAACGGTAGAACAGCAGACACATGGACACAGAGCTGTAAGGTTCAAAAGACACCCAAAGTGCCACTTTACTTAAATTTTCAAAGTTACAAATAAAAGTTCACTTAGTTGACATGGTGGAGAATTCAATTTCAAATTACTGAACATTTCCGACGTTGGGAGGCAGAACAGAGCCTCTCCTCTGCTCGCCCGACTTCATGTGTCCTCCCAGCTCAGGAGCAGCTTCTTTTTTTCCCTCTAGTGTCCATGCACAGTCAAACAGCCTCAGCAGCCCCGACTGACCACTCAGTAAAAGTATAGATGGCTGAGATGCTGCAGATTTTGGACTGTAGGCCTTGCAGTTCGCTTTTCTACACCGCTATCCCTCTGCAATGCAACTTCCTACCTCCTGAGTTTGGGAGAAGAACCAAAGAGACACTAGACAGCATCGACATAGCAACAAAGTATTGTAGCAGCCAAAGAGGCATCACTTTCTGTTTGAGATGCATAGAGCTAGACCTGGCCAGGGAATCTCTCTTTTACAGAAACACGATGAGGAACATGCAACAACAACGACAATACATCATTAATCTCATTGCTTCCCGGGCTTCCTTGGACATTCAGGATCAACGATTAAATAATTTACAATCCTCCATGAAATAACAGAGAGGGAGAGCCTCGGAGTGGGGCGTTGAATTGTGGAAACATGAATGGACACATGAAGGAGCCCAACAGTGGGACACAGAACATGAATGAGTAAAGAATGAACTGCTGATGGAGGAACAGGGAAAGAAATCCCCGTTCTGGCCTTTCCTGGAGGAAACATATTTACATCCAATACATCAGCTAATATATGTGGGCTCACAGACTGACCAGAGGCCCCGACATGGACACACAGCGAGAGAAGGAGGAGGGATAGAAGCGGTTAAAGGAGATAGAGGGAGTTACAGAGAGAACAGAGAAGAGTCCTTGTTAGAAGAGGTTAAAGATGACGGGTTTGGGGGAAGCGTGGACAGAATCTAACAGGGGGCTTGACAGTTGTTGGTGAAATCTAAAAGGCTCTCGGTTTGCTGTCTGAGGAAACACTTGAAAAGGAAGAGGTCGGTTGAGTTTCACCGAAGAGAGAGATTTGAATAAGGGATGGGCATTACAGGAGCAAGTTCAGGAGCCAAACGACGGACTGCTGCCAAGGTAACAGGAGGAGGAGGAGGAGACATTGGAATGGCTTCAGATCTGTGCTGAGTTAACGGAGTTTCCTGGTCGGGCTGATGGCAGAGTAAAATGAAGGCGGAGCTACCAAACGTAGCCAACCTCGTCATCCTTGTCGTCTTCCTCGTCCTCGTCGTCCCAGACGGCGCCTCTGGGGTGGATCCGGCCCCGCCTCTTCTTCTGCCGGCTCCGGACGCTCGGTGATGGCTCCTCCTCCTGGTCATCGAGGAGGATGACTGCTCCGCCGCTGCCAAAATCCCCCGATGTCTCCTGGTCCTCGTCTGTGGGGAAGTTCACAAAATCATAGACAAACAGGAAGAACTCTGAGTAACAGTTCTTGTGCAGTGTGTGATTCTTCCCTCCATATAAACAGGTATTGTACTGCAGCCTGTGGTTGCTCTCCATGCCGCCAGTGGCTTTCTAATTTGGTCGATTCTGTATAACTGAATTTAAAGCTAAATACTTCACAAACCTATCGACTAATTCCAGAAATCTTTGCCTGTATGTGGCTCGCATATCTGGAGAACCTTTAATTTTATCGGCTTCAAATTTGTAATTTTTATTTCTAAGGGCACAAGGATTTGGATACATTCAGTAAGAAAGTATTTTAATTTACTTTGCTTATAAACACAAGCAAGTTCTCAGCTGAAATGCCCGCATCATGAGTAAACACATATTTTATTGTGATTGTGACCAGTATACTGTTTGGTGCTGTGTGCATTTTGTTGTGTTTGCATGGTCCCGCCCTGCTTTCTGCAGTGGGTGGAATGTTGAACCTCATGAGTTGGAGTGCGTTGGTGGAGACTCAGGTTAAGGGTTGCACTGCAAAGAGATCTCTCCTACAGCTTCAGAAACAAAGCTACGACCAGCATCACCACAGGCCAAACAAACAGCTCATTTCAAACAGGCAGGTTTAGAATGGGCACTGTACTAGTGTATTAAATTGATATTGATAGACGCCCTGTGTGACTGCAGGAATATAAAATCAGTTTGTTGGACAAGAAACAAACACAAAGCTCCTGTCTATCAAACCTCAACACAACACAGAGTCAAGTGGTTGATTAAGTAGCTCTCTCAGTGGCTCGGCTCAGATTCATCAAGTTATACCTGGTGATCCGGTTGAATCCGGTGCAGCCGCACACCAAACAGTAGCCACTGACTCTGCTGCTGCCTCCTTCTGTTCAAAGTAACCTGTTTACACCTGGGTGTTCGTGTGCTCGGGTTGAGTGGCACTCGCAGTGTAAAAAAGGTCTGATGTCTTTTTGGACAAGTCAGTGGAGAGTCCCTGCACTGCTACCTGTTGGCTCTGTGCAGGGCCAACTGGGAGACATCCAACCTGCTGCAGCCTGAGGCCACTCAGAGTAAGACTTGAGCTTGTTAGACCGGAGACAAAGGTCTGCTGCTGTGTGTGTGTGTGTGTGTGTGTGTGTGTGTGTGTGTGTCTGATGGCCAGAGAGACACTTCATCAATACTGGAAGCTGCAATTACTGGCTTTGGACTAGACTGGCATTCGAGCAGGTCGTAATCTATGACTTTGAGTCGGCTGTTTGATTGGTAATCAGTATGTCTCCCAGGATTCATTCGTGCTAATTATTGTTCTTTTTTCCCCCACTATTAAATCCCGAGTCATTGATTTGTGCGTCCATTGACTTTTTGACCGTTTCCTTTGAATGTCCACTGTTTGCTGGTGAACTGCATCTTTAACATGACACTCCTTTTGCCCTGTCCACACTAATGCAGATATTTTGCAAAACAAACTTTTCCATGGACCTTTTTAAAACACTAAAACAGATAATTTTTTCAAATTCTTTCTCTGTCTGTGCGAAAACATGTCAAAATGAAGCCTTAGGGGAACAAGGATGTCACGGGTCACTTTACGCTTGCCAGTTTTTGCTTCGTGTAATGAGCATGCGCCAAAAACAACAGCAACAATGGTGTAAAAAATGACAGTTGACAGGAGAATAAGCTCACTGAGCATTGTCATGTTCCTCTGTGGCATTTGACAGATCTTTGATGGAGATTTTATCGCCACCTACAGGCTTGGCGTACTAATCTAAGTGTTTGTGTTATTTTTCATGTTCTCCTCTGGACAGAGATATTTTGTAAAATGAAGGTCGTGTCGACAAAGATAATTTTTTTAATGCAGGGGGAAAATATCTGTTCAAAAGTAATATCTGCAGTAGTGTTGACAAGGGCTTAGTCTGAATGCAGCATCTACATCAGTTAAAGTGTTTATTCTTTCCTACAAGGTGAAAATGAGATACTGGTCCAAATTCATGTTTATTACAAATCTTCTGACTCTGATCTCTGCTCAACAGCGTGACAGATTCTCCTACTTGACTTGTAAGACGCTGGTCTTCTATCAAAGCTACACGGGCTAAATATCAGGGAGATAGAATAAGACATATGACTGATGGTAAACCAGCCCGACTCTCTCCGGAGGCATGCCTAATGTTATCTATTTCTTAAATGATCACTGTTGCATGGAAGCCAGCACGGAGAAAGACGAGGAGAGATACTGAGCAAAGAAATAGAGCAAACGTGATTCTCGTCCTCAACAGATAACAAAGGGAAGAGAAAAGAATCAAAGCTTTGCCTGTGAAGACCGTTATTGGAAGCCAATTTGGGCAAACACAACACAGCCAAACCTCACTGTTGCTGAACTGAATTATCTGTGGGTGTTCGCTTGATTGTCGTGCTTCCTTTTATGTGTGTGTTTGTGTTTTGTGGTTTTATACCGCAGTTGGGGTTGCCCTGTTTTCTGGAGCCAGCGATCTCGTTGCCATATTTGTCCACACACCAACACTGGCCGGTGCTGCCGTGGCACTGGGTTGGTTTGAAGTAGCCTTCCTCGGTGCAGCGAGGAATATAAGAGCCTAGAATCAAAGGGAGGAAGGGAATGAAACGTAAGCAGCGATGAATAGAGACAGGAAGCTCTGGGAACACACCGACAAAGGTAAAGGGGTAAAATCTGATGCCAGGTCAGGTGACATGCACTGCACGAGTCCTGTGTCTGCAACCGAAGTTTGTTCACGGGGGGAGATCAACAATCAATTACTGCTTCGAAGGTTGAAAAGCAACAACAATACATCCTGTTTAAGTGGAAGCAATCACTTTCAATAGAACACGCACACACATACACACACCTATTTTCTGTTACCTTCACTTGACCCAGTCTCAGCTCATTTTTCAAGCTTTTTTTTTTTTTCCTGCTGTTGTTGTGAGCTGGATCAGTGAATGTTCTGCCCGTAGGGAACAAACGACACGTGTACAAAATGTCAGGATGTGTTTTATTCTACGTGTGTGTGTTTCTGCCTGTGTGAGTCAAGTGAAAAGGGACACAGTTTGTCGCTTGTGTGTGGGTGTGTGCTTGTTAGCATCAAAAGCGGTTAATCATTCAGACTGACCTATGAGGCTCTTCTTTCGACTCTGATTCTGGATCCTGCTCTTTTCAGTTTGGCAAGGCAGTCCTGCAACCAGAGAACATACAAAATATATTATTACTGCTTTCTTTAGTTTCCTATTCAAAATGGTCAAAAACACACAAGAACCGACTAACATCTTGCTTTTGTCTCCACTATGTTACCACCTGGCTCAAGGCTGGCAACAAAAAGGGAGATCCACACACAGAGCTATCAATCAAAAGTTATTTATTGGAAAATACCAATCACTCCCTGGATAAATCACTCTCAAGTGGACACAGGTTTTTATCGGCTCCGGTTCCAATCATCAGTTGAAACATGAAACCTGGGTGATCGTGCTTATTTCTTTTTTTCTTTATTTTATCAGTCTAGACCTTGGCTCTGCACCTTTTCAATTGTGCTGTTGTGACACGCACTGGAAAAAATGTGAAACAGTTATTTTTTCTTCATATCATGCTAGATGCAAGATGGCAAGGTTTGATGCACGTTGGTTTCCAGCACATGTCTCTTCCTCTGTCTTACCATCTACTTTGCTCTGATTACTCCAATTTCATACCGTCCTATAACTAATTTAAGCCCATTCTTGAAGTAGAATGTCCAATTCTTCAGTTATCAGTTGTTTCTGATCACTTCATCAATGACTGAAAACCTGAACTTCTTACCTTTTTAGTGAGATATAACATTCAGGTTAAAAGCACAGTAAAGTAACAAAAGCAGTTGTTAACCCCTTATCCCCTGCTCCCCCTCCCTCACCGTCAGGTTTCTGGAAGCAGTAACACCACTCGTTGTTCGACAGCTTGCCGTCCTTGAAGGAGTCGCACGAGTTGAAGAGGGGCTTCATGCACAGCTCATACTTGTCCAGGTAGATGGCGCTCAGCTCCGATTGGTCCAGCAGGAGGTCAAAGTTCATGTCCAGCTTGTTGAACATCCAGCCCAGTGAGTCCTTACAGATGGGCAAGATGCTGGTGTCGAAGTCTAGAGGAGGAAAGAAAGGGAAAAAAAATAACAGAGAAAGAGAAAACATCATTGATGTGAACATTTTTGAAACCAGGGAACACGTCCGTGTCACACTGACATGTGTTCAGGCATGTTGACATTACAGAGAACAGAGCGGGGTCGCTGTCAACATCACTGCCAGCCGACATGACAGCTGAGAAGCATGACTGTTCAACGGGAAAGGGATGAACACACACACCACACACCAACCACCAACCACACACACACACACACGCACACACACACACAGAGACACACAGAGACATTGCGGGGGGGGGGGGGGTGGGGGTGGGGGGGTGTACTCACGTCCAGTGGCAGAATCGAAGCTGTCAGACGATTTGAGATCTCTGTTGGCGTCGAGGTGCAGAACTCCGAACCAGTCCTTCAGTCTGGCTGCCAGACTGTGAAGCTCTGTGTCAGTGCAGGCTACACACACACACACAAACACACAAATACACAAACACGCACACAAAATAATGAGGAGAAGGAAAAAGCAGTCAATCAGCTGCTGTCATCAAAGAAAAACAATTTATCCTTGCTCCTTATCAAACTTTCATTTCATTTCTGCTGTGTACTTTTTCTCTCCGTGTTCTCTCTTTTCTTTCTTTTTACTCATCCAACTCTTCTTCTTGACTAAACACAGAGGAGCGAAAACACATACTGAACTGCTGCTATCTCTTGTCAGTAACCATAGGAACCAAATCTGACACACGCACACACACATACATGAAAATACAGTGCACTCCGTTTAGTTTGAGTTTCCTCGTCTGCTGTCATCTCTCTGTTTACATTTAATGTTCCAGTTCAAATGAAGGATTTTATATTCATGTGGGAAATACACATACTCACACAGGCTATAGCAGACACACGCAGACACACAAAACCAAGATCTGCTGGAAATCCTGAATGTCGTCTTGCCTGGAAACATTCCTGAACGTCTCGCAGGCCACTTGATCGTTGCATTTAATTTGTGGTGGTAGTGGAGTTGTGTTTGTGTTTTTATGCAGAATCACTCTGTTTACCCACAACAACAGCTCATCCAACACACCAAGCCGTCAAGCACCTGAACGCTGCTGTCCACGCAGCCACCCAGAGGGAGCGCAAACCGGAAAAAATATATTTAATGACGTCCCTAATTGAAAGTATAAACCCGCCTGTGGTGCTGCTCAAACAGATTCCTGCAGATCTGACAGGGTCTGTCTGCAAGTCAAGCCGACTCCTGCCTCCGCCTGCCTCTCTGTCTGTCAATCTCCGTCTTTCTTTCTATTCCTTTCCCCTGCATGTGATTGACATATTTTCGTTTCAATTCATTTTCTTCTGAGAGCTTGATGATGCTGCTGAAGGACAAGAGCCATTCTTCACGATGTGCACGGAGCCTGCCAGTGCGAACGCTCCACGGAAAACGCAAGGAGGAGGCCATTAACATTCCCACGGAGTCCCCTTTGCAAAATTGAGGCAGTCTGCTGAGGAGCGTGGACGGAGGTTCGAACAAAGAGCCGCATTTAAAAAACGAATCACATTTTGTCTGTTCCTATCGCCAAATTCGTGGATATACACACTTCCTTTATTCTAAAAGAGAACAGAGCAGGTTGGTCGTCTGGATCACAGTTTGCCGTCGGTGGATAAAGACGTCTGCAGCGTCTCTCCTGTCGGAAGAGTTTTGTTGTTTGGTGAGTCACTCTGTCAGGCGATTGTTGAATTCTATCCTGCAGCCCAACATATATGCAAATAGTCATATTTTACAGTCATAGTTTGCAGGGTTTGTGTCATTATCAGAGTTGATACACAGCAGAAGACGCCCCAGGTAAAGAGACTGGAGCGGAGAAGAGGACAAAATAACATTAATCTGGCCGGGCATCCGTGTGATATTAGCTGCAATCCCAAGGTGTGCATGTGTGTGTGTGTGTGTGTGTGTGTGTGTGTGTGTGTGTGTGTGTTTGTGTGTGTGTGTGTGTGTGTGTGTGATACAGCCCTCCAGGACCAGAGAGATAACAATTCAGCCCACTCTTCATTCCCACTGTGTGGAGAGAAGAAAAGAGGGAGCGAAATACCAACGGCTGAACATTATCTGTCTTCACCTCCTAAATAAAACTCCCACAGGCAGAAGTGGATCAGCGGCGTGTTACACTTTCCTGAACACAAACTCCTGGAAGGTTTATCCCTCTGTTCATTTATTCGGCCGTCCTTCAATCCACCATGCTTCTCCTCCATCGTCTTCCTTTCTCTTCTCCCACATTGCCCTTTCAATCACTCTCTGCATTAACGATTCTTTCTCTTCTTGCTCATTCCCCGTTATCACCTCTTCATTTCCTCTCTCTCTGCTCTAACTCTGTCAGTTTTCGGACTTTCAGCTGAGGCGACTCATCACACCTGACTCTACCTAACTCACTTTCTCTCTTAGATAGAGAAGCCCACTTTGAAATGCCCCACTCTCCTATTTCTTTCTCTTTACTCAAATTGCTTTGAGTGCTTCATTTCCCATTTCTCTCCTGAAACATCCCCGTACAGCAGGCGTGCAGGGTTCAGCTGTAATGATGCTTAAGATTAGCCTTTTTCATCAGTGTGTCCCATGAACCAAAGACACGCGTGCATGATTATATTGTGCATGCATGATTATATTGTTTGCCCATTTCTCTCGGAAGCGAGACCTTCCAAAACAACTTCTCTTCACAATCATCATACTGCATGTCAGTGATGTGTGTTGTGTTCATTCTGAATGTGGTCTTACACTTACAGGCACACGGGACCAACCTGAGGAACATGTGGTCCACTGATTTAACTTATTTTCATTAATTACAGAGAAATAAAAGCTTTTTTCTTGAACGCTTTTTGAAATGTCTAGCGGGAGGCCGGCGGTTTCCCACACCTTCGCGAATCTCCATCTGTCCCTTTAACCCCTCTTCCATCTTTTGACTTCACTGCCCCCATTTTTTTCTCGCCAGTCTCATGTGGTACCTATGACCCACAACGAGTCTCATAGGACCCTTCTTATCGCTTCTTCTCAGTGTGACCCAAATTGTTCTGGACAGCCCCGACACTGCTGCCTGTGTTAGGAGCCCTTTTGTTGGGCAATGAGTCAGAAAGCTGGGACTGAAAACATTCACGCACTGAAGGACACAGCGCACAGGTCAAATGGCCCGCTGGCCGTTCCTTTCTTTCCGAGCCACATCGTGGTCAGGCAGGCACACAACCATCATCAATGGCTTTCCACAGGAGCTGCAGAGATGACCCTGTGATGACAGAACAAGACATCATGTGGGAGCCGATGTTGCAGCTGTCAGTTGAAAAACTGTCTCATGGTCACTTCACAGAAAAAAAGTTTGGTTCAGAGAGTGGATTCTCTAAGAGCTGGACCCAAGGATTACTTTACTCAACTAGAATCAACTTTGAAATTTGGTCACTCAGTTATAAAGGGGTTTAGACAGCGTTCCTTCTCTGAAATATTTTGAGCAGTAATGTACTGAAAAAAATCAGAGAGTCCTAGTACAGATATTTTGGATTGGCCTGATTTCCTTGTAAAAATAAACTTTTTTTCAACCCTCTTCTTCCTTCCCTCCAAACACTAATAAGACCACATTAATAAATCGACATGCTCATAAATCAATGATCTCCAAGGAAAGATCAGGGGAAAAATGCTGATCTTGCATCCAAACCCAAGTCTGTCCCTGATCTATAAACTGTGTAGAACTCATACACTGTGACTCGCTGTTTGTGCATGTGAAGTGTGTGCAGAGAGAGAAGGAACAAACTTACCTCCTCCAAATAAATAGAAAATATGACTCTTGCATTAACCTGTAGGGTCACCAGTCCCCCGGCCCCGATGCTCAAACCATTAAACTTGCAAGACGAGCTCGTCAACATTTAGTTATAAGGATTCGTTCTCTTCCTCCAGTGCAGTGTCCAACTCCTCAAGTGGTGAGTCAGCGTTTTTCCTTGAACTGTCGAGAAACTATTTTCTTTCCTTCCTCCCACAGCTTTTTAGAAAAACGTTATTTAACTTCATCAGGCCTTTAAAACGACGCCTTGTTACAAGGTGTCATGTGACAAAGGGCTGGGCACCACAGCACTAAATGAACCATTTGTCTGGCCGATCGCACAAAGGTTCTGTCACTATTCATTTGACAAAATGTGTTTCCAATCTCAAGCAACTTTTTGTTATATATATGCACCTTTGAAACTCTTTTGTAGAGGGGATGTGCATCAGCTATTTGGAAGGACCCATAAAATGTTGGCGTGGATCTAGATTTGTTTTTTCACTTTATTTAACATAGCAAGATATGGTGCTAGCCTCAAGTGTTGTATGTGATAGCCGAGTGTCCAAATGATGTGTTAACAGTCCCTGTGAAGTCATGACAGGTGCAACTGCTGTGTGACTCTAAGTCCGCATACAGAACAATTTGCCATGGCAACCACCTGTAACTCCTCATGACTCCAGCGTCCTGTATCACAAAATAAGGCAAAGAGATCAAGAGAGTTTGGTTTTCTCAGGTTCTCACTCATCAGCATTAAAGGAGTGGAAGTTTTTTGTCTGACAAAATGTAATCTATGGTACAGGTGTAACAATAAATGGTGACATAAAGTCGGCAGCAGCCAGAACAGCTAAATGACTTTGGCAAAGAAGTTTCCACTTCGGATCTGCAGAGAGAGTTCCTCCATCAGAATGCTGCTAAAGAGTTAATCCACACAGTTACTTCCTACTAGTTACAGAGGAGGCACTTGTGTTCACAGAGACAGAGACATACTGTTGTGGGTTTGCCAAAGATGACACCACTTCCAACCCACCGCAGACTGGTTGACAGTGGACTTTTACACAGGATGAAAAGGCAGCAGAGCAGACAGCCCACCACCAGACACACAGGCGGCTTTTAGTAGAAGCTATCGATCAGAGCAGCAGGTCAAATATCAAACTGATTCATGACTGGGGTACTTCCTCTTCTCTGCTGTCTCACATGTCTGTGAATTCTAATGACTTTTTCAGACTAACTTGGACATCTGTTGTTATGTGGTTGAACTTTTTTATAAAGTTAATACCCGAGAGAGACTTCCTATTTGCTGATCTTCTTCTTAAAGAAAAAGCACAAAACAGAGATCAATAAAAAATATGCTATGAAGAAGAAACTATTATTGGACTGCAAGTTAGAGAATCACCAAAATGATCCTTAAAATTAGATAAAGAATGAATCACACTTTTGCCATTGATTTATATCAGTTATGCTGTCTGTGTTTTTAAGTTGTTTTTTAATTTTGTATAATGCTGAATAGACTCCTTACACTTAATATGTGAAGCAGGAGATGTGGAGACAAGTGGATAACTGATTTATGATTCTGATAAAAGCTCAAGCACGTGATGATTGTCAAGCAGGTTTTAAGTAGCTTCATTTTGTATGATTTCTCGCTGAATTTATGGACCTGCTTTGTGACGAACATTGGAGATGATAATATCCTCAGAATCTAAAAATATGAGCAGCTATAACATCAGCGTTTTCCGATTCGACTGAGTTATGACTTGGCGATAAGTGCCAAGGTTTTAAATTAACTTTATTACCTTCCTGAGCGGTGACACACACTCCTGCTGCTGCTGCTCCAGTTGTTGTCAGTGTCGGTAAGCAGCTCAAGTCAGTGGGAAGAGCTACAATAACCAGCTCTGTTTCACCTCAAGCTCCTCCTCTGCCTTAAGTCCCTGTCCGCCACACCTCATCACAGTTTTGGTTCAATTCTGCAGAAGGAAAGGATCTAATGGATACTAAGTGGGTTTAGACTATGACCAGATTGATATTTGTTCAGTCAGCCACACTGATTCAATGATTAAGTAAATACACAGGCATGAACAAAAGAGAGAGCTTACACATTCACCTCAACAATTTCTACAGTCAGAACACATCTACACTGAAGCATTGTACTTATGTGATCTATTTTGTATCCAACGGCTACAATAAATGTCTCTTAAGTGATGAAAACATCCCATTTGAAAACATCTGCCACACGCAGCCACACACCCATCATTTATCCCATTAAATGTTTATCAGAAGTGTCACTTTAATTAACCTGCTTTTTGTGTACTTGAGATTTCCTTTGTTTCCTTTTAGCTTCACACAAACATCCAACACCATTGTGCCATAGATGCTGTGGTTGCCACATTAGTAGGTGATCGACTTGTCTTTTCCCAAATTAAACTTGGTGTCGATTCATCCCGGCTGGTTTAGGTCATTAGATAAAAGTGTCCTCCAGACTTCTTAATATACATCTGCTACCATCACATTAGGCTTTGAATCCTCCCATAGGTCTCCTTTATCTTTCTTAAATAATTAACTGAGTTTGTCATATAAAAGAGAAGGCGTTGACATTAGATCCAGAGAGAGGAACGGCAGGGTAGCGATCACCTTGAAACAACAGGAGCGTGATGAGATCGGATCAAGATGAAAGACAGACGGGACAAGAGAGGGAGAAGAAATGGGAGGCAGCGGAGTGAGGTGACACTTCTTAACAAGGTAACAGAAGGAGCAAGAAATGGACTGAGACAGTCGTAGAGGAGATATGAGGAAGATAGAAGGTCAGATTCATTAAAAAGATACAAGGGCCTGTTTGATTTTCTTTGCCCGGAGCTATCGGCTCTCCAGAACAATCGCACTGGCAGTGAGTTAAGGTTAGACCAGATAATGATCAGTAATACACTGTCTGCACGGACAGGAAGACAATTACAGATGGAAGAGAGACAGGTAGAAAGATGGAGACGGAGAGAGAGAACCACAAGTTTTTACCCGAAGAGTGAGATTATTTTTACATTAACCATGGAGATTAACACCAATGTCCATTCGTTTGTGTCTCAGGAGGATTTGGCAAAAACTATTGAATGGATTACAAAAAATGTTGGTGCAGGTCCAGATCCGATCCAGATCTAGTTAATTTAAACGTTTTAAAAGGGGAGTGTTGGACCTTGGCGGATGTTTGCACTCTACAGTGCCATTCTATATATTTTTTATGTTTTCACCCGTGTCTGTTGGTTACAGGATTACACAAAAACTACTCAAGAGATTTCTATGAATCTGGGTGGAAAGATGGGACATTGGTCAAGACTGTTTTGGGTTATCATCATTTTGAGTAATTCATTGATCTTGACAGAAAAAAACACACATAGGGGACCAATATCTATGAGCGTGTGCAATTTGGTGCAGAGTCCTTCCTAAAAACTATGCCCAAACAAACATGGTGGATTTGGTGCTGAATTAAGGGAGACTGTTTGGCCTTGGTGGAGGTTAGTATTTATTTACTAAATAATTTGCTTCAGGTTTGACCTACTCCTGCAGTCCTCAGAGGACAGCGAATCCCACAACATGAATAACATGATCTGCTGTGTTACATCTTTGAAACTGTTTGTTTGTATCTACAAAAAATAGATACAAACAAACAGCTTATTACAGCCTCTGTAAAATGTAGAGAGTTGGTCTTTGATTTCAACAAGCTACTAGTAATATTGGTAGTATAAAAAGGCTGGCCCTTTTTGTGTAATTATTCTCTGAAATATCTGATTGTTTTCATTAATATTAAAATATTTGATCAATGTCTTGATCCAGGAAAGAAAACAATGTTTTCTATGAAATTAACATGTTGGCTGATCTAATTCTGTTTTGTGCACAGGGCAGTTTATAGCGGCCCTTTGTACGATTTAAGGTTATTCACTCGACTTTAACAGCTTGAATGTCAATAAAAGCAGGAAAAACAGTGCTGCGGTAAAACCATTGACTGGTTGTGTACACCCCCCTAAGATCCTTCCCAAGAGGCTTTGCTTCACCACAACAAGATCCTAGTCACACGAGTAGCTTGTCAAAAAAACGTAAACATAATTTGTCTTCAGTGTTGGAACAAATGGCCGATGCAGCTTGTTTTTCCTGGTGAGGACAGTGTAAATAGGATCTACTATAAAACGCTCTGCAGGCACCATACACGCTGGTCAGCACTCTGGGTTTAAAATCCCCACGCTACTGGCATGTGTTTGGAGAGGATAGGAAGTGTGGAGGCAGAAGAGAGAGAACACAATCTGTCCTCCTGCATGCTCTCTGTGAAGCTGTGAGACCAGGAACATTTCAATTAGGCTCCAAGATTTACACCACTCATCCACTGAAGGCTCTTTTTGTTTTGTCAATGTCTTTGTTCAGCAGCAGCGGAGAGAAATGTAACCATCATTTAAAAAAATTACCATAACCAGTCAAATGATTTATGCCTTTATCACAAGCAGGATCATTTTATGTCAGATCGAAACACTGACAACGTTTACATGGATACTAATATTGATATTTTAACCCATTTCAGCCAATATTCTGTATTAGATAGTGCCATGTAAAGAGCACTTTTTCCGATGACCTTAACCTGAATAAGGTTATTTTCTGAATAATTAATAATGATTATGGACATGGAGTATTCCGACCTTAGTCGCAATATGTAGACGTTTGGCCCTGGGTGTAAACAAGATGGAAAAGGTAAAACAAAGTTGGAGCGTTTGCAAAATCAGACAGAAAACCCATACACATGGTATCACACAATTCACGTTAGGGTTTTAAACCTGGCTGAATAAAGTCAGGTGTAATGCCTTGTTGGACGTAAGGATGTGACTCATGAACAAATTTCGCTCTTTAACATCTTAACTGGAATATTAATTAAATATTCTATTAGCAACCTGGGTAAACGCCATCATCTAAATAAGGTCGTATTCAGAATAAGGTCAATAGTCAGAATATTGGTGAACATGTAGACATAGTTTTATATGAGACTCATAAAATGAAATGTCACGACAGGGCTGCTTCTGGTGAACGAATTATATTTAGTGGAGGAATATCTGCACATTAGGTTTGACTGTTCAGTTAAATTTGTCTTTATTTATTATTTTAAAAAAGATTCCAGAAAAAAAACACTGTTAAAACAACCTGTAACGGTGGACTAGACAATTTTATTTCAAATGTTTAATTTCCAGACAGCTTCTGTCAAGTGTATGAGCCGTTTGTGCCAAGCAGACACCAACTTGACCCAATGTCAAAAGATAAGTAAAAAGGTCCAAATCTATTTGTGATATTCAAAGATGTCTCATTCTCTTAGTCCTTTGTACGATGGATGAAATGAAAGGAAGGAGACAAAAGGTGGAGGTGAATGTTTAACTCTGCAGAATGTTGGATCGGACTCAACACAAAAAATAAATGAGCAGCAGACAGATGGGAGAGTTTCACTGTGGAAGAATAAATGTGACTGACACACACACGCACACACACACACCCACACAACACTCAGAGAGGAATAAAGGTTATTGGTGTGGTGGAGGCAAAGGTACTCAAAAAGAGTATTTGAAGCCTTCCACTCTGCCTCGTCAGATAAAGAAACAATATTCGCTCGGCACTCCTTCACTGCAGCACACACACACTCCCCCTCTGCAGTTATCAATCAAAATCAAGGAAGTGAGTGAAAGAGAAATGGCTGCGCTATATGGTGCTTGATACCTTTACAACTATTCTGTATTTTATTCTTATTTGTATTATTTTCTAGCTCTTTGCCACGTCAAATAGTTTTCGAGTGACTGTTCAGACTATACACTTGGTAGACATATACATACTGACTCAGACTCCGGCTTTCTATGACACAGTAGTGGACCATACTAACTAATGAACAAAGGAACTAACCAACTAATCAACCGAACGACCAACCGACCAACCAACTAAACGTCTCATCAAGGAATCACATAAGGCTTCATGAGATATTCTTACAATCATTCCATAGTAACAATATCACATATGGTGATGCCCTCATTGTAAAGTCAACCAACCCATCAACCAACCAACCGACCCGCAAACCCACCAACCATGAGTGTATTTTGGTAGCATCGGAAGCAAAGCACTACGTCAATGCTAAGAGCTCATTGGACAAAGCAGGAACAAAACAACATCTATGGACATCTGCTTCATTGACAGAGAGACAGGCAGACGCTCAGAGCTTCAAATCATAACTTCAAACACCTTTCCTTCAGTGGAGTAGAGTTCCATCAGCTATTTGAATTGGGTGGAAGGAATTCAATTTATCGGAAGGAGAGAAAAAGTTAAATTGCAAGTAAGGCAGGTAAAAAGTTTATTTCTCAAACTTATCCTAGAGTTATCTTGGGTATTTCCTATGAGTACAAGTGAAGGAGCTAAATGGTTTGTTTGTGGTGAAAGGTGGGATAAATCAATCCTATCGCAGCATGCTAATTGGCTATTTGGATTACACTGTGTTTATTTGGTGGAGATTAAGTGAACCTTACTTAATATTAGTGGGAGTTCACAGGAGTTCATACAGGAAAAAAGATACAGGCCAACATTGCTTTAATAACTCTTTATCATAAAAGTTAACTTTATATTGGAAGTTAACTTGCTTGAAGAGCTCAGGGCCCTCACCTGATTAAAATAGGAATAGGTGCGTTACATTTATTAAAATATCAAAGCACAGTGAGCTCAGTTGCCTCAGCAAAGTCATTAACATTGCGCAGAGTATGTGGCAGTGTGGTACTGTATATTTGAATATCTCGGAAAACCTCACATATACGATTACTAACGCTTGATTTAAAAAGTCGAGCTCATTACCACTTTAATTAGTCTAGCTTCTCCTGATCACCATAACACTCACCTGCTCCGCACAGATGCAACACAGAAAAACACACACAACATTTCACTGGATATTCACTGCATCTGGCTTCTGTTATTCATATCCACCTCTACATCCAGATACATTCGCATTTTCATATAATAATTTCCACACCAGCCGTCTCTTCCTCTCCAAAGTCTGAGGCTGTGACGTGAGAGCACCACCACCTCAAACTACGACTGAGGTGTGGAAACACAACACAGGGAAGGTGATGCTTGTGACGCAGTCTCAGACGCAGGTGTTGTGTGAGCAGGGATATTTATATCAGTGTGGTACAAATGTTCGAACCCAGCTTGAACCAGAGGCTACTGGTAAACATGCAGGAGTGATTGCACCCACTGAACTGCTGCAAATCGTTGGACTGTTACCATAGAAGCACGATCTGACCCACACAGTGTTTCCCTCAACCTGCTGCCACATTCATATCTTTACCATTTTGTGTTGCTGATCTAACGAGAGGAAATGCTCACTTGCTAATCCCTGTAACCTCTTATCAAACCGCTACCTCAGTGATGGGCTGAGGACAAGATGTACAAAGGAGCTGTGTCAATACGTTCAAGAGAAGGAGAAACGAGGAAGCTAGGAAGATAAAAATGATCTGAAATTGAAAGTTGAAAGAGCAAAGATTCTAAGTAGAGAGCCAGATCGGGTAAAGGCTCATTTATGCTTTCTTAACGTACAAAAACAGATGTGTTGTGATATGTACCTCTTGAGATAGTCCTTATCCCTGTGTCTCAGTGAAGCAACATCATATAGTTTCTTACCAACTCGCAAAGCTTGTCTAATTTTTTCCTTGTGTCCTATTGTTGTCTCACTTGGCTACACTGGCCCCCAACAGGACTTCTGGTGGCACTGCTCAGTTATGTCCGTCTCCATAAGCCATCATAAGATATACACTGCTTGTTTTGACACCGTCCAAGATCTTGTAAAAGATTTCCCTCCTCTTCACACACTCTCATTCAATGCTTTCACTCCCAAAGGCAAGCTCTGCAGACCAAACCTATAATTATAGTTTCTATTGAGAAGAGATGCAGGGGGATCAATTAGACAGCAGTCAAGCTGGTAAATACTTCTCCATTACGACACAGCTCTCCGTTCTCTCCATCATTCGGCTTTAAACTAATAAAGGCGAGTGTGAGATAAAGAGAGAGCCATCATTAATTAGTAAGTTTCTTTCACATTAAATATGCGTGATGAACCGTGGCATCCTTCTAAATACTGTCTAATCAGAGAGTGCGAGGGCAGCGTGTGCATGTTTGTGTGTGTTGTGCGAACCTATTGAGGGTGTAAGCATATCTAAATATTCAATATTCCAACTAGACCGATTGATATGGGAACACAAAGCACAACCATCTCACTACTCCCCCAATTTGGGACAGAGGAAGCCTGTACCGATATCAATCCATCCTTTTCTGTGCTGCTTTCCTTTTAGATTGCATTTCTCCTCCAGAATCTCGCCATCCATCTGCTGAAATCCTATTTCCATGACAAACAATGAGACACACACAGTCACTCCATCACTGCTGCCTGTAGCTGTCAGAGAATAGTTTGGGGGCTGGGAGCGGGAAGGGGGGGGCTAGGGGAGAAAACAACATGAGTAAGGGGAGAGGTGACAGGAGAGGAATGGAAACGCAGTGAATCACCAGTGAATTTGAGGGACTACCGGAGAAAGGATTTTTGCCTGTGTTTGTGTGTGTGTGTGTGTATGTGTGTGTGTGTGCGTGTGTGTGTGGAGGGTCCTGGTCCGATTCCAAGGCATCCAACAGAACTTTAAGTTGAATAAAGCTAAAAAAACGTTCTCTCTGTCTGCACATTCTTCTCTTTGTCGATGCACTCATCCCTCCATGCGTCTATCCATCCAAGCAACTACATGCAAATACCCATCCATACTTTACACACATATTAAGCTTATATATTAAAGTCACACTCTAGTATGTTATTACTCTCACTAAAACTCAAAATTACAAAAAATGGTTTGTCAAGAAAAAATCCCCTCATGGCCTTAAAATGGCTTAAATGTAACTTTGTTTAATTACAGTGTTCATTTGGAAATACTCAACCATGGTGGTGAATGCTTGTTTTCCTCAGTATGGCTTATCATACAGATTGCACAAATGGGAAACTCGATTTTCCCCAGAGTAGGCATTTCACGTGACTGAGCTTGTCAATCACAACAACAAATGCCATTCCCAAGTAAGTAACAGTCTAAATAACTTATTCGACATGAATCCAAAAATGCAGATGTATTTCTAGGCAAACAGATATTAAGGCTACCTAAACAAAAAAAAAAATTAGTGTTGTACTCACCAATCTTCTCACTACTGTGTGTTGGATTTATGAGCTCCTGACTCGGCAGGCATGGACACAGCCCATCACATTTGACTGAGATTGTCTTCCCTGCGAGGCAGCTCTGGAACTCCAACTTACACTGAAAAAAAAGACAAAAAACATGGGTAACGGAGGTTTTCTTTGAGTTTTTACTGAAACAGACAAAAACGACATTACAACCCCGTCAGGTAGATTCTTCATCTCCTCCAACAAGGAGTTTATGTTTTTGCCCATGTTCATGTGTTTGATGGTCAGTTTGTTTGTGGGAAAGATCAAGCAAAAACTACAGGATGGATTACCCCAAAACTTGGTGAAAGGATGTGCTATGGGTCATGGAAAATCCATTAAATATTGGTTTAAATTAAATTAAATTAAATTCTTAAGTCTATTATTTTGGATGTTTCCTAACTAGAATATGTCAACATCAACATGACCTGCAGACTACTAACATGCAGATTCGGCCCTTTCCATGTAGACACACAATTAGACACAGAGATGCCCAGCATCGTTCAGCAGTAGCTTACAAACCTAATGCAATGCAAAAAACAAGATGGGCTACTTGAGAAAGTAATTTAACAGTATAAATCTCTTTCCAGGTAAGTGAGGGGTAAGAAATCGTTCGGACTAGTTGGGGGGGAAAAAATCCAATTACAAGATCGTTCCAAGAGGAATAATGAAACCCGAGATGAGTTATGTAAATTCCGTTTGCGAGCCGATGACGTTTTGTCAAGGTGAGACCAGGAAAGTGCATTTATGCATCTACACACACACATCATATCACACACAGGCTCATCCTTATCCTGCCAGCACTTTCATTTCCCACGTTATAATTCAAAATCTATCGTTTGAATCCTTCCCATCACATCTTTGATAACGCTGCTAATGTTGCTTAATGAAATGTGTTGACAAAGGGATAGCGCTCCGTCCGCTTCACAGCATATTGAATTAGTTGTCTGGGGAGGGAGATGGAGAGAGAGGGATAGAGCGAGGGAGACACACAGACGGAGGGAGCGAAAAAGAAGAGAAAGCCCAGAAAATGGATGACCTCCCCCAGTCACTGTCAGCACCGTGAGAGGCCCCATGAATCTTTATGTTTGTCTCTCTGCAAGGGTTAATGTGGTTTTGATGAAATAGCGTTTTAACACCTGACTATAAGTAGGGGAGGGGGGGGGGAGGAGAGAAAAGGAGAGGAGAGGAGAAAAGAGGAGGAAGAGAGGATGATTTAAGAGAAGGGAAGTAATGGACTGTAACAATAATAATAATAATAATAATAACATTATTTGTTAGTAACAAAGTGCTTAACAACAGTATATGAAAGTAGCAAACATAGCAATAAATATAAAGATAAAGATAATAAAAGTCCTAGACATCATGCGATAAAAGCTTTTCTATAGAGACGTGTCTTAGGAAGAGAGATAAAGCAGTTAACCGATATTCACCTGTTAGTGCTAGTCTAATCTCTTCTGGCAGATTGTTTCCAAAGGTTTTCAGCCTAGATTTTAGAAAAGCTGTCAACGTCTTACCAGAGAATGTCGGACTGGGTCCTGGCTCGTAGGGAGATAAAAGGACTGAATTATAGCTGGCTTTAAAAGTAATAAAATAACAGGCAGCCAGTGCAAGGATGCTAAAACACTGGAGAACTTTGGCTTGTCTGATTTATTTCAGAGTAAAACCACTATAAAGGTAGTTACAGTAGTCCAGGAGAGAGGATTTAAGGGTGTGAAGGATTTTTTCCAGGTCTGTATGTGAGAGATTGAACCTTGGCTATATGTTTCTTAAATGGTAAAAACATGATTGAACAACCTTCTTACTGTGGGGTACGAAGCTCAGGTTTTGGTCTAAGGCCACAGCCAGGTTCATGCTGAGGACTCAGTAAATGGTGCTGGTTCACCAGGGTATTCTGTGCTATCAACTGTGCTGGAGGTGGGACCGAAGACAATTACATTGGCTTTGGAGAGGTTTAGTTGGAGGAAGTTGTTTGCCATCCAGTATTTTAACTCAGTGGGCTGAAGCCTCTAAGGAGATAAGAGCACAGTCCTCTTAATGGGATATTGAGTGTGTGTGTGTGTGTATGTGTGAGTGAGTGTGTGTGCGGTTGGGATGAGGGAGGCATGTAATGTAATAATAAAACATGAATAATCTTGAGACCAGCAGCTCACTGGTGAGCAGAATTTAAGTTGGGCCACAGGGACCCATCACTCCAGCAGCTAACTGAACCCCTCCAACTAAAGTACCTCAGAGACCAGAGGGACTCCCCCAGCTCTCCTCCTCCTTCTGTTCCTTCTCTTCAACACCTCTCCTCCTCAGCACAGCTTAGCTCACAGGGGCAGGTTATTAAGAAATATTATTCTACAGACTTCCACATACACAACGAAGAGAAACCCAATCTCAGCTTGCGGCAAACATTTAGAATAACATGGAATAATTCTCTTTATTAAATGTCTACAAACAACTAGACCTATATGTCATACATTTTGTTGACTTGTCTACTTACTTTATCACAAATGTCTGCAACAATGTTCAAAGTTAACGGGATGTTTCACTTCATCACATTTTAATTGTATCATATCCACTTTACATAGGCTCTGCTCATCTCTTCTATTACTTCTGGGGTCTGACGAAGGAAAAACTCACTGCCAGCCAGTCAATTGTTGTTTCTTCCCACTGTTTGCATTGGTCACTCTTTACAGATCACAATTATTCACTGGCATTTGCTGTGTGACATGATTAAAACTTTAACACATTCCCTGATCTGTGAATATGATTTGCGCCCTAAGTTCCGCCAGGAAGATTTTCATCTGCAATGGTGGTGAAAACAACGACCATGATCCCACGCTGCTTCAGGACGTCGTCAAACTAGGTCTTGTGTTATCGTTGTGATTGCGGGACCCCCAGCAGCTGCAGTATTGCATGTTTAATTTCCTGCAGTTAAGAAACATGACTGGTATGTGGATGAATACCAAGCTTTCCAGAAGTAACACTGCTTTGCCGAGCCCTTCTCTCCATACACTGTTCAAGGAATGTCGCTGGCTTAAACGTTGGAATTAATAAACAATACAGAGCAAGTGATAACAGGCTGCTCCACTTTGCCAACATCCCTGTCACCAACACATCGATTCACTCCTTCGAGACACTCGAGAGACGCCTTCTATTGTCTCTTTGTATGAGGTTCCTGTGTATTGGATTGTTCTTCACCCCTGGAAACCAAAAGGTTGAACACAGCAACAATGAGATAATAGTAATGTGGTTGTCAATAAGATGCCAAGCTCTGCTTTATCAAGGACAGAGGCAGGGTGCTTAACTTCTTTCTTTTCCACCTGGTTTCACTCTTCAGCCTCACAGTCTGTTCCTTTCTTCCTTAACTAATCACTAAAGGTTAAACCTCGTCTTTCTTTCTTCCACAAACCTGCTCCTGTGAGCTCTGTGTGATTTGATGGTGATGGGAGCATAGTTGGAACTGGGGGCTTTGGAGTCAGAGGAGATGGTAATGATAGTTTTACAATGGTTAGTTTAAGCTGCTGATTGGGTGGTTAAGGTTGACCCTGTTCTCTGTCATTTTCCCAACATACTAAGAGAAAATTATGAGATGAATAAAATTTATGTTAAATATTTTACATGGTCGATATTAAACAAAAAAATGAATTATTGATGAGCCTCACCTTGGAGGAGTAGGTGTGTCCATCAGATCCACACACAGGAGTTGAGTGCAGGGCAGAGCAGAGCCTACATTTCCCAGGAGCACCAGCTTCCAGCCTGCGCTTGTGGACTGCGCTGCCTTTTCTTGGTTTAACACTGAGGAAGAGAACAATGAGAAACAATTAATTTCCTTAAGTCACGAATTGGGATTTTAAACAAACCATATCATCCATAAAACAATGTGAGGGGGTAAATTGAAGCACAGCAATAACTTTCCGGTCAGGAATGTGATCGAAACCCAGCAGAGTCTGTTTCACACATGAGCAGAAAGTTTGAGAGCCGCTTCTGGTTGTCAGGGTCAGCTGAGCGAATCCTGATTGTACCACGGAGGCCATTTCAATAACCAGTGTAATTACGTTTCATTCAAATCTCACAGCAATTTTCTTTCCAAGTGCTCTCATTGATCACCCCACAGCCCACATCCTTTGAGCAAAGACAGAATTAGAGGCAGAGCGGGTCGTCGCAGAGAAACAAGAGTGACAACGACAATTGGTGCAGAGTGAACATCAACTAAAGTGAACAGGTGGAGATTCTCAGCCGCATGCAACCTCTTTTACAGGAAGAAAATCACTGCACGTGTGGATATGTAACAGGAGCGTTAGAGAAAATGAAGACCGTGAACAAAAATAATAGATTCTGAGCAAATTCTGTCCTGATTCCTGCTGTAATATTTATGCAACATTTAAGTCTGCTGAACCCTCATCAGATATAAGGCTGGGCATCACAACAGCTCTAGATATACATATATGCTGGCTGAATTATCCAATCAGAGGAGCAGGTAGCATATGCAAGGGACAGAAAATGATGAAAGGTAAATATGCATTAATTATAAATAGCTGCATATATTTTTCCATCCCATAGCTAAATGGCAAGACAGAAATCGTGTAAGTCAACTGGTTTGCGCTTCACACCTGACTGACGAATGCCCCAAACTGCAGGATCTGTATCCCAAAGCTAGGGTGAGATCTAACTTACCACCATAAACTGTTTCTGCATAGGGGACCAGGATTCAATAGGAAAGGGACTAGTTTTCCTGGCCTTAAGCCTTCTGGTTTCGGATTCAAGTTTATGTAATGACATTTGAGCAGTCCATATACGTATAGACTTATTCAGATAGCTGTTATTTGGATTAGCCAAAATGTCATCTGGTCACTGTTTGTGAGTTGTCAAGAAAAGTTCGACTTGTGTGACAAAAAGAAACTCGGACTGAACAGTGCACAAAGGGTTTTGACTCGGATATCCACTGTCTACACCAGAAGGATATATTTTTTCATATGAAACTACATTTAATAATTTAACAATATTAAAATATTGTGGTATTTTAAAATCTCAGCACAGCGCACACTTGCAGCAGAGCTCAGATTCTTGCTTTTCTAATTCATCACTTAAACTTGAGAAATTGTCTTATTAGATTCGGCCTAATTAAAGACCAAACTTAGTCTTGGACTAACAGTATTGTCCAGTTGAAGCTTCCCCACCCCAAAGCATTAGGCTTACATAGTAATCCGAAGTCAAAAAGCTTGAAATCACATTAAGCAACAGCTAATCATTTAATCTCTCCAGAGACGTCAACATTCTGCAAAACTACAACACTCAAATCCCAGGAAGAGACTCAACCACTTCTTGCCTCAATAGAAGTGTCCCACTCATCGACGGAGCCACAGTGATTGCCACAGCAGATTAGTCATGCACACTGCACAAATAAACAAAAACTGTGCTGGCAGATAAGGCAAGACAGAGGTAAGCTGGAAACTTGTAAGTTGATAATCATCTTCCTCGCAGTCCAATCCAGTGCTCATCATCCTCTGCCATCAAGCGCTCTGCTTAAATGCTGTGTATCACGAGAGCGTGCTCAAGTTAATAGTGTGATTTGAAAGGCGGGATTAGCTTGGCGAGGGGAATTAGTCTATATGCATGATGCATATTCAATGTTCAGGACATTTGCAGAGAGCAGAGAGGAAAGACAACTTCAAACAGACACTAGACAGCGATCTCTCTCTCTCTCCCCGTTACACTACTATACTTCAGCCACCTGCTGAGATTCCATGTGGCTCTGATTTGACGTTGCTATAGCCTCTGCACAGCAGGAAGGAGGCGCGCACAGATTAACACTGCAAGCCTCCATAATTTAAAAAAGTTAATGTTTTTCTTGCTGCTAATGTAGACGTCCAGTCAAACATTATTTTCCACCTATAAGGGGAAGTCTGCGAAGAACTAAATCAATGTCAAGAAGAAGAGGAAACTTTGGTTTGCACGTTTCCGTTGACGACGGCCTAGGGGAGAGCAAGACTAATTTGCTTGTGGAAACAACAGCAGCGATACCAAAGAGTCTACAGGGTATTTTTAAGAAAGTATTTTGTTAGCAGTAGTGAATAATGATCTTGACTCATCTCCCTGATAAACTATGCATGCTGCACCACAGTGTACATTTATTGCAATGCACAATATGGTTTCAAATATCTCGAGAGCAACAAAGTTTGAATTTGTCCTCTGAGAGGTCACTGAATCTGCGTTATGGGAATTACTGCAGCTACTTCACCTCATGTAGATAAACAATATCATGGTTGAAAGACTAGATGAGCGATGCAGTCGGGGAAACGTGGATTCCAGGTGAATCGTTTGACATATTAAGCAGCAAATAGGACTTAATTAATGCAACACAAGGAAAGGCATTAAAGCAGAGTATCTCAGGAGCTAATGACTTGAGGAAATCAATTAAACCTCAAGACGGAGAACGCACAACATGTCTTTTGGGGGAAATGATTCTTGAACTGAGAAATTGAAAAACCTTAAAACTGGCAACGCGACAAGGTTGGATACACAAACAAATTGGGTCCTGACAGACTCCAAAGGGCAAACAGATTTGATCACGATTCATTTGTGTTCAGAGTGTATTTGTATTTCACTATAATACAAATTCTTGCACGTTGCTGACACACAAAATGCTACTTCAATTCATGCTTCTGCTGCATTGGTATAATTTATCTAACCTTCCCTCAGGGTCTTTAGCGTATTGAAGTTCAACTTTGCATAGTAATTGTGAATAACAGGCATTTACCCCAACTTTATATGAATTTCATATTTGAGGGTGAGAGTTTCTTGCATTAAAACAGCCACAAGTCCACAGCTTTGTTGTTTTCTTTTTGTAGATTAGAGGCTGAGGAATAAATGTGATATTGCCGGTGCTTACCTGTGAGCTGGCGGCTTGTGATTGGTGCAGATGGCCGTCTGGAAGTCACGGCTGACACACACCTTGTGAGGAGGACAGCGCACCTTCAGACACGGGTCCTTGGTGGCATCTGGGCCTACGGGGAGAGGACAAGGAAAAACCTTCATCTCCCGAAGTGCAAATATAAATAACACGCAGAGCGAGCGCATCAGTGCTGATAGAGAGCTGCATTTCAAGTTTGATGCGGCAAAACATCAAGCTGTCCTTTTCGTTTTCCAGCTGGTAAATTCTTACATTCAACTAAATGAAGCAGGCAGAGAAATAATGAGTTGGGGGAAAACAGGGAGACCAAAAAATGGAGAAAGGCACGAGGTAAACATTGAGTTTTCCGCGGTGTGAGCTGCTCTTAATGAGGACTATTCTCTCCGAGCGTCGACCCCATCTTCTCCCAAATCAATCTCCAAAGTGACATTATCGCCGTGGCCGCCAGGCACAGCTGGCAGGTGTCCAAGGTGACAAAAGATCACAGCAGCTCATTGACTCCGAGCATTGTGTCGTTTCACACGAGGCTAACAGCACACACAGAAAGTCCCATTTGACAGACAGAAGAAAATAGAAAAACAGAGGACGGCGGAGGTAAAAGAGAGAGAGGGCAGAGCCTTGAGTACAAATGAAGTGAGAGACGAGCCCACATCAGGCAGCCGGTTCTGGGCGGAAGACCCTCTCTGTCACACAGGCTGTGCTGGATGTGGGCTGAGGAAAGATAAAACGTTTGTTGTTTTTAAATAATGAACAAAACCCACTGGAAAAACAAAGACAATTAAACGAGATCAAAGGCATAGTGGGGGGTGTAAACCACATGCGGAGACCACATGGCATCACCACGGTGAAGGGACCAAAAATGATTTCAAATCCCAAGTTAATTAAGACTGAGTGCAGAGTGTGCAGATCAAAGCCCCGTGTTATGTACCAGTCATTAGCATGTGCCTGCTAACATCATAAAACAAGAGTGGCCATGTCTCCATTAGGGACCCTAATGGGTTATGCTTGAGCCACAGCTGGTGTCTGATGGGAACATCAACTAGTTTCTGACCCGATCGTACATTGTGCTGCTGTTTACATGCTGGTTTATCAGCGTTAAATCAGCCGGCGACTCACACACCACGGCAGTTTGTCACTCCTCTGCCTGCGGTAACGCTATCATCTCCACAACCATCTTTAAGAATGAATGAGCAGAGACCCATATCAACTGTAAACATACCTAGCTCTGTCAGAAGATATTAAAGAGCTCTCTTTATCTCTAAAGTGTGAGAACAAACACAGTCAATAATGACGGAGAAGCTGAGATCAGGGGAGGAGATTCATAGTACGCTTCACACATCTGTCATTAATGAGCAACGCACTTATGTCTTTACAACCTGTAAAACACACACACACACACACACATGCAAAAGCACATACACAAGCCTGCGTGGCCTCTCATAATCTACAATCGCAGAGAGAGATTGACGTCTGTGCTAGAGCATGTTTCTGCTGCCTGCTTTTTGAGACCTCCATCTCGCAGTGCAGCAGGAAACCTGTTTTATTTTTCACTTTGCTACGTAACGACTTTATCACAGTGAGGAAAAGAGAGATGGAGCGAGGAAGAAAAAAACGGGGGACTGTCTCTGGTTAACAGAGGATTGGAGTACAATTTAGGATCAGAGTGTGACCTCCACTCGCGGACAAATTGGAAGTAAGACACACACGTACTCAAATGCCACTTTATCCACCTACACACACCAATATGCAAAGCATCGCATGTCGACCATTAAGCCGATAGAACCTTCTCATCAACAATAAAACAGTTAATTTGCGGCGCCGAAAGTGGAATCGTTTTTCTCGGCTTGTGTGATTTGAATTTTTATGCTAGGCAGAGACAGGAGATGGGAGGATAACGGAGGAGACAAGAGGAGCAGGGACGAGAGGAGAAAGAAAATAAGGGTGGAGGAGAGGGGAGTTGGGGGGGGCAAGAAAAGATGAGAGAAGAGAGGAAATGAGGGGCACTGTAAACAGAGAGCAAAGGCAAAGACAGAAGAAAAAGAGGGAGGGGGAAGTGGAAAAGAAAAGGAGACAAAAGAGAGGAGAAAAAGACAGAGCGAAGAGGAGGAGGATTGTTGGGTGAAAGAGAGTTTTATCCATCTATTAAAAGCTTGAGTGAGCAGCACTGGCAGTTAAACCAGCCAATCAATTGTGATGCAGGAGCACTGCAGCACACTCTTGCCACCTCTCCTTCACTTTCCTCGGTACGTGTCTCTCTTCTCCTTTCATACCTTTTTTCCTCTCTCTAATCTTAAATATGACTCTATTCTCATCCTTGTGCGTGAATAAGGTAATTTGCACGAACAATACAACTTGAAATGCCTTATTACGTATCCATTCATGAGCCACATTTTTACCTTGAACACGTTATTGATTTATGTAAATGAACAAGGTTGCCTGCTGCTGATAAGAATTTGCCAAGTGAACAAGTGCAAAGGATTGTGTGTGGTGTACGGTGTGTGTGTGCGTGTATGTGTGTGTGTAATCATTCTGATTCTTTATCAGACACTGCTGAATGGAGAAACGGTGAAAACACATTGCTTTGAAATCGGAGGCTGATAAGAGAGGACGCAACACAAGAGAAGTTTAGTCGTGTGTGTTATTCACTGTAAGGTTCCAGATGCAGTTTCTGAGCAACAGCAACAATTGCCCACACAGACACGGATCCCAATTTGTCTAGCAATTGTCCTTGGCCATTTGTAAAGTTGACTGATGACCCCCGGGTGCCCAGTTACTAGACTGTAGGGGTGAGACAGATGGAGGGGTTGGCAGAGCGGTTGTGGAGGGTAGCGAGGACACAAGACAACTGCAGATGAGTCACATATGGCCCAATAAACGTCCTCAGTTTGAATTAAAGTCGGGCACATATACACTCTTGGTCGGACACAGACTTATTGTGTTCCTGACTGATATTTCCAAATAATTGCTGGGGCCAAATTGTGCTGTAAAATATATAATATAATTTGTATTTCAGTCAGATATTCCTGAGGATTTATGGCAAATGGCCACGTTGTTACATTTGGTAGAAAATGTTTGGCTCAATAAACTCTCAAATGATGCAAGAAGCAATGCTTATTGTGCTAATAACCCTACAAATTAACTTAAATTAGCAATGGCGAAAAACACTATCACATTAATCATCTTACATATTAATTTCAAGTCACATGTGGATGTTACAATGGACCCACTTAACTTTATTAGATGTATCAGAGAGGAAGCTGGGCAGCTGCACTGGAGGACCAGCCAATCAAACTACACAGGCACCAGCCAAGCAAATCCAAAAGTGAAAGAGGCAGCTGGTGAACCAGGTGTATGTTCATCTGGTTGTTATTTATTGTGTATGTCTCTTCAGTATTACATTGATAGCTAGCATGGCATGTTAGCAAGATAGCTGGCTATGTTACGTGCTCAAAGTATGACCAATTGTTGTCGCTATGATGACGTGAAAAACCTCAGCGTCAGGCAAGCCCAGCGTGAAGCGCTAGTTAACGCAAACATATGTGTTTTGTTTAATGTTAATTGAGAGATTCTGAAGATGGAGTTTACTCTTAGAAATACAATGTATATGGAACAAAAAAACTGTTTAATCCACCATTGTTCTCAAGTTTTAATACAGAAAACTCACTAAAACCCTTTTATTCATAACAATGTCCCTCCTGCTCTAAAGAAGCAGTGGTGTCATTTCCTGTGGTATATTCATATCGGTGCTTATAAACAGAGGCTGTAACGACACTGTCAGAAATTTGATTCCTCCTTTGTTCCTTTTTTTGCAAAAGCACTAAATTGGCCGCTAGTGGTTTTGTCCCACAGCGTTTGATCTGCTGCAGAAACCATTTTTATAAAAATTTTTTACCGATGACCGATGGTTTCATCATGTTCCTCTCAGAGTCAACTCTGGTGCGGATCAGAAATTGTACATTGTAAAGGGACCAAAGGGGAGAGCTAGGGTTGGTGAAGGGGGCTGTTGCAGCCTCCGTTGTTCGCTGTTGGTGGGGTGCATGAATGTGATTGGATGTTACCAGTCAGCTGATCGCCAGGCAGCTGGTGAAGCATAAATGAAGAAACTGATGCTAATCAGGAGTATGAATTCAGAGCATGATCCAACTGTATTATGCATCGTGTGCGGAATTCCCAGTTGAAATGAATCCATCTCTAAGAAAATTGGTATTAAATTGAAGGGATCCCATATCTCTGTGTTTTATACTTGTATATATTGTAATTAATACGAGTAAAATTGAGTTGTGGCTCCATGATATTCGTCAGAACCAGAATACTCCTGTACTAAACCTCATAATCTTGAATTTAAAAAGGCCTTCACGTGGACACCTTGTGGCTGTTGTGCTTCTCACTGCTGTGTTTCTGTTTGCTTTGAACGCTCGGCTGTTGCTGCAAACTCAGAATCCTCCCAGCTACCATCTGGTTAGATCTGCCGTTGTATGCTGAGGGGGTGGTGGGGAATGGGGTGGGGGGGGTGGGGGGGAGGATCAATATAGTCCTTGGTTGGTAGCTTAGGCTCAGAGAGCACAGCACGAACATGAAAGAAAATCCATCCCTGCTATGAAAAAAAAAGTTGTGCTGCAGCATAGACAGAAAAAAAAATTTGGTTACAAAAAAGAAGCTTCACCTGACTGAACATGAAGATCAATGAAATGTTCATTAAGCTTGTGTAAAAATATACCTAAATTTTATCTATGAGCATGTAAAGAAATAAGTGAAGCTATGAGAGGTTCGGTGTATTTTTCTCATCCCTTTGTGTCTCTGGCCACAACGTTTTACCCAACGTCTCACATGTCGTTTGTCAATCACTCCCTCTATCATCGTTCTCAGCTTTGTTCCTGTGTGTGTGAGTGTGTGTGTGGCATTGTACAACACATCTGCAGTAACATCACCAAGTGTTACAGCCTTGGAGCTTGAGTTAACTGTTTGGGACATCTTTATGTCATGCCATTTATATATATGTGTGAATATATATAATATAACATATTAGGTGCTTCCCTCCCCCAAAAAAGGAGTTTTTTGAATTTCCAGGGGGAGGCACTTTGGCCAAAAGTTAAACTTTTTATTGACAAATCTATTCTTCAATTCTTCTCCACTAAAGGTTGTTTGGAATATATAAAATATTTAACCACAACGAGTGGTTTCTAACATTTCCAAAGCGTACACGACTTTGTTATACACATACTCATGGTTTTGATTCAAGCCTTTACAGGGAAAACGTAGAATCGGTCTACAGTCACTGAATCATTGTTAACTGCATTAGCGTGACAGTGTTGCTGTTTCGCTGCACCGTTATTCACGCAGCCACGGCACAAATATGGCAATTTATTGTCTACAATGTGCAAGAAGTCCTCCTTTAAAAAGGCTCCTGGATGATTCAACCCTAAACATGTCTCCCAGCTATTTAATTGCTGCAACACTTCCAAGTGGGTTCCTGGCAGAAAAAGCACATTACACTTGAAGCAGTAAAATTTTATTACAATTAAAGTTGACAGTAAATTGCCTTACTCGTCCACTTTTTTGTCTCCGCAAGATTTTGTCCATCCTCTTTTCTTTCCCACCTAATGTGTCTTAAGAGACAGGAGAAGTGGCGATGGAGGAGAAGGGTGAGGTAAAACACTGTTCCCATGTCCTCTAATACTGGACGGTGGCCAGAACACAGCGCAGTGATTGGATAATAAAGATAGTCATAGTTCAATAGAAGAGGCCACATTGCCAACAAGCCCTGTCAGAGACTAGCGGGTGACCTTAAATGAATTGCTGCTGCGCTGTACATGGGTCAATGGGGTGTTTCTGTAATCTGTGTGCACGGGTGTGCGCCCTCCTTCCTCATCTGTGTGCTCTGTTGCTCTCATTGTTTGCTCTCCCCAGCTACTGTTTCTAATAGCAAATAAACAAGTTTAAAATTAAATAAACAAGAGCTCCAACAACCATTCCCAAAGGACATGTTTCTGTTATTAGAAAAATGAGCATCACATTCAGGCCCTGATGAACTAATTAAAAAGGTGGTTCTTCTCGTTCACCTGGGGGTCTGCAGAGGAGAAGAGAGAAGAGAGAGAGAGAGAGAGAGAGAGAGAGAGAGAGAGAGAGAGAGAGAGAGAGAGAGAGAGAGAGAGAGAGAGAGAGAGAGAGAGAGAGAGAGAGAGAGAGAGAGAGAGAGAGAAACCGATCAGGAGGAGATGAAATCTCCGTCTGTCTCTGCTTCGTGAACGTTCCTCCGGGTCCGACTGTTTGGGCTGTGAGAGGCGTCGGAGCGAGGGATGACAGAGAGGAATGACGGAGGCATGAAAGCACAGAGAGGGCCTCTGGGAGAAGACGGAGATAGAATGGATTCACCATCCAGAAAATTAATTATTGAAAACATGGGTAAATCATATTCTTGCGGATGTGGCTGTGGAATGGAGAAGATAAACAGGCCGCTTCAGTTTGAATGTCAGAGAAGAAACGGCAAAATACCAGGAGACTGAGGGAGGCTGTGGACTATCACCTACAAAATGAATAATCATCGCTGGGCCATTAACATTATACACACATACTCCAACACATTATGCAAACTTACACATTGTAATAGAAAAACACCTTCAGCTTAAAACATTTCTATAAGAACAATGTGAAAGCAAATAATCTACTGGTGTTTGAAGACAGCTTCAAAGTGAAGGAGCATGCGAAACCTACACAACATTCATTTTAAGCGTAATTTGCAACTAACAATCCACTTTTTTTTTTTTTATACACGACCTGTTTAAATTGCATTTACGATCCTTGGCATCATCAAGGAGAACCGAGAGGATGAAAATAAAACATGCATGAAATGTGTTTGGTTTGAGGGACACGGACACGCTCAGAGAAACACAAACAGATATTTAGTTCGAGCTCGGGGCTCGACGTTTATACTTTTTTTTAAAGAGTGCATAAAGAAGTTTAGAGCTGTAATGAAAACTTATCAATTATGTTTTTTTCCTCAATACAAGGAGAAATTTTTAGGAAAATAAACCGGGATTTGAATCATTAGGCTTCAAATTGTATTTATCATTTATTATTGTTTAATATTTGGTATCTAAGGATACAGAATCTTTTTTATATTTAATTAAACAGCCTGTGTATCCAACACACTGAAATAACACAGCTGCAGCCTAGTTCATCTCCCACATGTTATTCTTTTAAGAGCTTCTTTAGCCAAATACTGAAAATCAAAAATTTCTATAGTTTGAAAGGTCAGTTGGGAGATGCCACCTCTGACAGTGATGGACACCAATATTCCAACTATTGACCTTATTCTGAATAAGATATTCATTTGATTATAGTGATGAGTTGCTAATATTTAGAGTCTAAAGACTTTATTCAGCCATTTATAAAACCCCAAGATAAAATTGTTTAATGCTACTGTTAACCATTGAGGGGGATTCTATCTGATTTAAAAAAAGCTAAAACTCTTTTTTTATTTTCCCATCTTGTTTACATCCAGGCCATGAGATGTCAGACAGATGTTAACTGCTGTTTGTTGATATCACAAAAAGCAGTGAAAACTCCAATAAGACGTTATAAGAAACTGCAGCCGAATGTTTCTTGCCCCGATTTACTGCTGGTTATTAGAATTGAAGCTCGGTGAACCTGTTTATCTTTCCAACCTCAGTGTCTGAACCCAGTCACTCACGCTGCCCCGATATAATATTTCACATTCGCCTGTTTTCCCAGGCTTATGATCCTGCACTGCAGAGTATAAATGGTCTGAAGGAACACCACGATAATAGAGTCGTTCTTTTTATTCTAAACACTAAAGAAATAAGTCTGCTCAGTGTGTTCAGACACAGAGGACGTCACCGGTGCAGCAGATTTTGTGAGCAGGTCGTCTCTTTCCGACCTCAGCCAGCAAATCACATTATGTTTTTCTCTCTGCAGAGAATACTGGAATATTATATATTATACAATATTTATCAACCTTTTTGTTAGAAAATCAGAGAGGATCTGCTTTGGCTGAATTTTGTAATATCTATTTTCTCTTTGTATCTGTTTTGTCGATTGTGGCAGGGTTAGAGGTGCCAACAGCTGTGCACGAAGGGAAGGTTTTCCTTTTATTCACTCACTTCTTCTTTTAGATTTGTACAATGTCAGCTGGTCTTTTTTTTTCGTTCGCTTTAGAAAAAAAATCCCCTCAGCTCTAAACTGGACACATGTTGCAGCCAGACTCAAACTTTGTGTCAGTTTGACCTGTAGTCGATGTCAGGAGAGGTCACGATGGAGACCACGCTCTTTCTTGACTTGTGCCTGGTTTCTCATTGACCCACTGTGACTTTTTCCTTTGTCCTCACACACCATCACATGCACACACACACACACACTTGCACAGGTGGATGACAGGCATCTGGCCTGTTGCCTCACCTTTGGTGACAGGGATAATTAAATGTTTTTGCTCTGTCCTAGACTGAGGCATTCATTAATCTAAATCTGAAAGGTGTGTGCGTGTGTGTGTGTGTGCGTGCGTGCGTGCGTGCGTGCGTGCGTGCGTGCGTGCGTGCGTGCGTGCGTGTCTGGATCAGCCTTCTGTCTCCTCTACCTCCATCTAGTATTATCTCCTGTTATTATCCACTTATGTTCACCAATTTATCAATTTAACTCTAAATTACAAAACACTGCACTATGTTCGCATGCCACCTCTACCAGTGTAGTTTCAGCCTACAGTTTTTTCCACTCTCTCACACTTTTGCCACCATGACCTTGACATTTGTTCTTTGAACACCAAACTCTAATCAGTTCACCGGTGAGTCAAAGTGAAGGTTTCTGCGAAATGTGAAAACATTTCCTCAAGACATTCTTTTGATATTGCGTTCACAAGGCTAGGACGAACAGCTGCAGATAGACAACCCTGAAAACTGAGAATGCCTCCGGCCACATGGCTGCCAACAGCATGGAGGCATACAAATATGCAAAACAGAAGTACCTCCACTGACATGCAAAGGTTCTGAGTGTCCATTAGATCGCAGCGTTACCCAAAGCATGTGTTGGATCTAAAACAACAGCAATAGACAGTTCAATTTGTCTGTGTTTGAAAACCCTCTTCAATCTCTCCTTTCTTTAAACACCATCTAGAAGACAAAGCCTGTGCGCCGAACTGAACACATTGTGCCTGCAGCCAGATTACTACACCACACAGTAACTCACAGCAAACACCAGACGAGAGAAAATGGAGATTCAGATGAGACGACAAACTTTGCTCAATTTAAACAAAGAAGCGACTATGGTTCGTTTGCCCATATAGAAAATGAAGGGTCCACATCAGTGACACGACATCAAAAGAGAAGAACTGTAAAAAATAAGCAGACAGTTCACCACATCTGTATTTGAACTGACTCAAATACACAGAGATGTATTGATTTAAGCTCTCACATCAGCAGAAGAATGTGGCTGATGCTCTTTTTGTAGATTTTTCTTGGGTTTTGATACCGTGGATTACATATGTTACCGTGCAGCTTATCTCACAGGGAATTCAATCAAAACATGTGTAATTGTTTTTTTAATTACCTAACGAACAGAGCTCAATGTGTCGCTGCATCAGTGACATTTCTATTTGCATTTTGATTTGCCAATTGGTTCCCCATTTAGATTTCCATTCGCTAACTTTTGTTCTCTGGAGCCTTTTTGTGGCAAAACTAATCTGCCATGAAGTGGAGCGACCGACTTGCGTGTACATGCTCTTGAACGGAACTACTCAGTCGAGCCATCTTAAAAGTCTCCTGGTTGCACTGTGTCTCCAGGTTCAGGGGAGATGGACATGAGATATTTCATTACGTATAGTCACCAACTGTTTATGAATGAGATCATACGTTGTTTTGTAAATAAGCAAGTTTGTTTTCAGTAACACACACATTGTAGTCTAACAAATTCGTTGACTACAGTAAACCTACAGAAAAATCAAATGTTAAATGCTGTAATACCACTTTAATCTTGAAATAAGTAATAAGTAAGAGAAAAGGTTACAAGAGTAAATTCTTAATTTTATGAGAATTAAGTCCTTTTATGATTTGAGCCAAATGCAATTATACAGGGGGAATATCAAACATCAGCCAGATGCTTGCATTGAAATAGGAATGTGCAGCATTTTGTTCCGTTAAACTTTAGTATAGTTTGGTTGTAATCGACTAGGAGATGATCGTTTTTTACATCTGCATCATATTCAAAGGGCTTTTGTTGTTTTTACAGTGAAAGGGACATAAATCATGACTTACATCTCACAATGTTGTGACTTTTCTCTCGTTAAAGTACGACCTTATTCTTGAGAACAATATTGCGACATTGTTCTCAAAATCCCAATTTTGTCCTCCAATATGGCCTTTAAAGCTGTGTCACACTTTCTGGCTAGTAGTAATAAGCATATTCAAAACGTTGGCTGTTACCCATGGAAATCTCACACGCCATTATAAAGCATTTTGGCGCACTACACCCACATGAGCTTGTCAAGCCACAAGCACAAACACCAGAGCAGCATGCCACTGGAATCGTTACCCCAGTACATTACCACCCACTTACAGAATTTTAAATTACAATGTTAGCCTGCACTGTATATGTTAGAACTGAAGCTAACCCTGGAAATAGCTCCATGTGTCTAAAGGGGCCGACTTTGATCTTCCTGTGTGTGAAATGCTCAGTGTGAGCTCGGTTATCTCTCTTCTCCGCACCGACATCTCTACACACAGACCTGAGACAGGGAGGAGAACTAATTGTATTAAACGCTGTTGCATTATCTCCACTGTTTAACAGGAACTGTAACCGAGTTCGAGCGGAACAATTTAGGCTCAACGCACCACAATGCCTCAGTTTGCATTTATTTCTCATTAAACCTGATAATCTGCAATGATCACGCTTACCATACAAATCTCACTTTTGTAGGAGGAGTAATTCACATGCACTGTTTTAGCCAAATCGATTGTAATGCCAAGAACATAGTGGTTAGAGTGTCCACTGACTTTTAGCTGCATGCTGGCTGAAATGAGTTTTTCCTCCAGTGGAATTTAATGTCAATTAAGGGTTAAAAAAACTCTCCACCCCGATGGGAATGATGATCCCATTGAACTCACCATCCTTCACTGTCTTCTTGGTCGAGCCAGGGTGGGCTTTACTGCCTGGGTCTCCACTTCTACCGGGTCGGGCCTCTCGCTCTACAGAAACCAAGAGGAAGCACAAGACATATGAGAGTAGTTCGTATTTCTCAACATTTTGTGAAACATAATATACTTGTTTTATGTTGAAAGAGAAGATCAATAGTACTTCAAATCAGTCAATGAGCCGAGAGGCAGAGAAAAACAGGTGGTCTGTCTCCATCCAAGGTACAAAAACACACAAGCCAGCATTAATTAACACGTTTCATGTCTTTTATTTCATATATTGACAGGAACTAATGAAAAATCTACAACTTAACATCTCTGCTGGTAGCCCGGCAGCATTGTGGTAACACAATAACACTCAACGACCACAATCACCTACAGGGACAGCACCACTCTGCCATTGAGGTCAAACTGTGTAAATTTACCATACTAAGTTATACTGCAGGCTCCAGTCAAATGCTAGACTCTATAACTTCTATTATGTCCCAGCAAGTGACTTATAAGCTTATATGGACTTTGGGTGACCCACAAAAACGTATCTAACTTGCCTTACGACAAAAGTTTTTCTCCCTCAACCACAGTGTGTTTCACTGGGGTTTCTTACTGTGAATAGCCACCAATCCGGTCTCTTTTCTCCCCTGAACCACAGTGCGTCAGGGTTAGGCGTTCTGAACGGGCGCTACACGGGTTTAACAAATGAGAAAGGACATCTTAATTAATACATCGCTGTGTCGCTGTAAAGTGACACTAACGCTTAGTTCTCTCATGACTTTCGTCTCGATTTGCTGATGAGTTCTGGTGTTGAACGTGCCTTCGTTAATCGCTAAGCGTGAACTCACAGAAGAGGCTCTCCAATGCATCTCCTTGGGTACATAGACTCAGATTTCCAACCTGCTGGAAGCATAATAGCATCGCAACGTCATTACTGAGACGTGAAATCGTGTAAAAACGTCCCCTGGAAAAGCAAAGCAAAGCCTCTAAATCTCTTCCCCTAGATTCTACGCGGATCCACCTCGTCTCCTACACCAGCGCTGCAGTGCAGCGTCCCACATGGAGGCAGGCCAGTGATGGAGGCGCCTCGGGGGGGGGCAGCGGAGCAGCCAAACACTGAGGTAAAAGGAGTTTGTCATGTCTGCCTGTAGGCTGTGACATTAACACCCTGAGATGATTAACTCTCACACTCATCCATCTCCTGTGTTTATCGGCGAGTGACGCCTTTGAAGGAGGGCTGAACATAATCCCAAGAAAAAAGGTAGCGACATCTGACTACGTGAGACAAAACCTCAACTTTTTGGTAAATCCACCCTGTACTCATTATTCCTCCACACTTTGCCTTCTCCCCTCTTTGCCGGAGCCCTTTTCTCCTCATTACGAGATGCCTTTCTTATCTCTGACTTATCCTCTCGGCAGGCAATCTCTCTCAAGTGCTCTCTGTAGGCCCCGTGTCTGTATATCTTTGTATCTCCCTCCGTCTGCCTCCCGGGAGACTCTCTCGATGCTACTGTCACTTTTGCACGCTGGCATTTAGCCTGAGGGCTGCCGCTGTGATCGCTAGCAACAGCCGGCTCACATCCTCTGAAGTTTATTTATCCTAATTTATGATGATCATTGGAGGCTCTATTGCCTACTGGGCACAAAGGGCAAAATGAAAACACACACACACACACACACACACACACAAACACACACACCTTGTCTTCCCTCTGTGTGATTTACTGCTGTGTGTATCTCCCCTTGAAAACAGCCTGTTCAGCAGTGCTCGAACACTGCAGCCCATTGATTCACAACTTCATTTTGCTTCGAGTTTGTTGTTGGTTTTGGCTCTGCCTTTGTTAACTGGAAGTGCAGGAGCAGTAACAATTCACCGGACTCACTGTGGCGGTGTCTGCCTTTCTTAATCACCATTCCTCTTCTTAGCCGCAAGCTCATCTGCACCTCTTCTTCCACATCCCATCCCTTCTTTTCCTTCCTAAACAGAAATTTAACTGCTTCGCTGATATGATTGCTTCACGTGTGGATTGAATTACCAAATACCCTTGGCGTGACTGTGTATATCGCCTTCCTCTGTGTGTCAGCGGGCTCCAGGTATCAGTGATTACCACCTCCCAGTGTGTATGTGTGGGTGTGTGTGTGTGTGTGTGACTGCTTAATTTACCGCACACGCCTGAAATCACTGTAGCATGTACGAGTGTGTTCCAGCTGATAGTCCCATTTATGTGTTAAGACTCGACACTGCGAGCGCTCACCCTGCTGAAAGAGCGAGATAAGAGCCGAGCCGAGGGTCGCGGATAGCGAGTCACTTTTTATGATGTGGCCAACAAGCCATTAAAATCTGAGCTGTAAGCAATGTTTAAAGAACGCCTGGAGAGCCAGCTACAAACCCTAAGCACATTAAACTGAAATGAGATATTTGTTCTTTCCCCGGCACACACTCCGTTTAATGCCCAGACCTGAGGTGCCACCCATTGTTTGTTGTCCTATCCGTCTCTTCTCTTATCGGTTTCTCTCTTTCTAATTCTTTCAGCGCCCGCAGGCACAGATCAGAGATGGCTGTATGAGAATGTATTGAGACGCGGGTGACAGAGTTGGGGGAGATTAAAGATGGACCGATGAGGAACGGGAGCAGACAGAAATCATATCTTCACAAAGACAGAGGCTTAGTGAGTTGAAGAAAGGGCTGATGAAATATATAACAGAGACGCGCACTCTGCTGGGAAAACACAATGTCACGTCTAATCAGGCTGATTGGCAATTTGAAAGTTCCAGATTTTTCGATGCTTTGTTTGTGGCTGCTACCGCCAAACCAGGGAGCATCGCAAATGACTTCTCCTTTTGCTGCCAAAACAGTTCCCATGGCAACCACTTATTCACTGTATAATCTAATTAAGCGCACAGGCAGGAGTAGTGATCACCTGAGAATTGTGAACTTGTATTGTCTTTTTCTCTGTCTTGGTGTGTGTGTTGTGTGTTCTCTGCTCGCGTCTCGCTGCCAGTTTGACTCTCCTGTGCTCCTCTGCACTGGCTGTGATAAAGGAGCACCGCCTGCCATTTGTAAATCCTCTCTTTGACTCCCCATCTCGGGATAATGCATTGCAATCACAGCCTCGCAAATCTGCGGGGCCAACCCACATACAAGAGCCCAGAGAGAGAAATGGGCTGAATTTTGCTTCTGACATTGGTCTTGCTGACAGTACAACAGCCGCCAAGGACTCTTCCTCTTCCTCTCCTTCTGCCTCTCTGTGTTTCTGCTACAAGCTTAAAGGTCTTTTTTCAGGGCAGCTCTCCAATCATTTCAGATGGGACCGAGCGGAAAAATAATGCAGATGCAGAAAAAAGCAGTAATAAATAAAAATTCAGTTTGACTTTTGGAGGAAGGCTGAGCTGACCTGGAGGGGACATGATGGATTTTATGTTGAGCTGAATGCTGAAAGCTAGAGAGGAGCTGTGCAGGGTGGCCATTAAGGTGGAGAAGTTGTGGCATGTACAGTGTGTGTTGCCATGGTTAAAGAAGGTGGAGAAGTCAGCTGTTATATCACTATTAAGTTAAAGAAAAACAATATCCACTATTGTATTTCTATCTTGGTAGAATTTATCCTATTAATTAAAGATATCTACGTTTTTCAAATTTTTTGATACATAGGTAATCAGGTAGTAAATTATTATCTTAATTATTATTATTTATTTATTTTGTATTATATTTTCTCTATTACTTTGCTTCTGATAACAGAGCTTTATAATTTAACAACAATCAATAAAGAAAAATAACTTCCCCACGGATGTTTGCCTCAGACAAAAAAAAAGTGCCATTTAGGTCAACATACATTTTATGTCCAGGCTCTTACGAGGTCAACATGACCTTTGACCACTAGAATCTAATAAATTAGTCTTTGTGTCCAACTGGTCAAAATGTGAAGAAATTCCCAAAAGGAAGACTTGACATATAATGTTCAAGAGCCTTAAACCATGTTTGGTGAGGCTACTGTGATCTTGACCATTGGGCCTTTACAACCGATTCAAAGATTCCCTGTTGGTGTAGCTGATGAATCACGTTCACAAGAACATGAGGTCAGAGTGACATTGATCTTCAAACTATAATCATTTCATCTAGGAGTCCAACTGAATGTTTGAAGAGGTTCCTTGATAGCATTCCTGAGATATCGATTTCACAGGGTTAATAGTGCAATATGAGGTCACACTAACCTTGACCTTTGACCCCCAAAGTACTATCGGTTAATTTCTGAGTCCAATTGAACATTTGCACTAAAAATGTAAGAAATTCTTGCGATAACGTGTTCACAAGAATGAGAAAGATGGACAGACAACCCGTAAACATAAATCCTCAGGCCACTAAATCTAAATATGAAAATTTGTCTTCCCCTCACTGTCGTGGCTCAAGTCGAAAAGCTTTGTGTGTATGTGTCTATGAGATTGTTTAACGGGAGGTAATTCAGTTTTTTTTTGTAAATGAGAAAAGTTTTCAGACAAGACTGAAAACATGGCTGATATTTGAACGACTACGAGGAAGCCTGTACCGCTCCAGTCAGTCACGGGTGGGCGGAAAGTAAAAGTAACAAGCATAGAGCGTGCCTGTGCAGCTGAGTCTATAAGCCCATTGTGTATATTGTGTGAACAAAAGAGAACTATGTGGGTGTAAATGCTCATATTCCTTGTACTTTTTATGACGGTGGAAAGTCACAGGATATTGGGTTTTGCCTAAACAATGGGACTATCTTTGGTAGTTAAAAGTTAAATTAATGCAAAAACTGGTTCTTATGTGACATGTTAAAGTTTTCCAGGGGCTGTTTTCTGAGATATCACTAGGGAGACGCATCTCAGGTACGTTTATCCTCCTCATGAATTCAAATCCATAACTCCATAAAAATGTGGCTATTGTTGAATGTAAAACTTCATTCTTGACAACGGAAAGCATGGTCTGACAATGTTTGACAATTGTCTTCAATGAAAACAAAGAGGGGCCTGCACACTTACTTCACTCCTGACAAAGATCCTCTGCTAGGCTAGCTCTTTAGCTTTGTCACAGGGCAATTAATCCAAGTGGGTTACACTATGATGCAATCAGTCATCAATTGCAGCCTCTGAAGGATGCAGAGCATTAGTGTCCTTACGTGTAAAATATTATTGATCATATATTTGATATACATTTAAATGAGCCTATCACTCGAGTATTAATGAGCAAACTCCAAAGTCTAATGAAAGTTTTAGTCTTTCTTAAAGATAAAAAATCATGTTTTATATTGTTTTAAAGGATTTGATGCATTTTCATCAGACGTAGTAAACTGAATATCTTTGAATTGTTAAAAATAAAAACGGTCACCTGCTGGGATGTATTTTCCTTGTTTGATTTATTTAATAAAACATCAATCTGACATCCTGTTCTTTAAAAAATATCTGCAGATTAATCATAAATGAAGAGAAAAAATATCTGGAGGACCATGTATTGAGATTGTTTTTATTGAATAGCTTCTATTGTATTAGTGATATCAGCCTCAAGTGCTGCTTTTATCTTTTATTTTGTTGCAAACGATGTCCCCTGTCAGTCCTACTGGCCCCCATGCACTCACTATGAAAGCATGAAGCTCTGATCTGAGGACAGCAGATGTCCGTGTAATCCACTCACAGGGGGAGCCGGGCTGTCCGGGATGCAGGCCAATGTCACCCACACACACACAACCCAAGCCACACACCTGCACCTACTCACAAGGCTAAAGAATTTTAAGCATTACATGTACAGAGCCTGAGCAGATTAACCATCCATGACTGGAAAACCGGCAGGTGAGTGAGCTGTCACCAGGGAAACAAGTACATGCTGCACTTAAGACTCCTTGGTCCACATGCATGATGGACACAAGAGGGGTTGTGACGTGGGATTTCAAGAATTCTCTCAGCTTAATACCACATATTTTTCTCAACTAATATCACATTGTGCATTTTAACTTAATTATCATCTGGAATACAGATGAATATTTAAATTTCTCATCTCAAGAGCTGTGTATTAAGGTAGATTAGTAAAGATTGATTCAATGAAACATTAATTTCGGACAAACTTTCCATCATGAATCCACCTGAATCTGAATGAGGCTAGATATAGTTTGTACTGTGAAAATGACAACTGGGACAAGGTCTCTACTAAGATGTCGGAGCATGGAACAACTGAAGTTTATGACCAGTTCAAAAATGATCACATGCATAAAAGAAGCAGCGATACCAACATGAAAAAATGTGTATATATGTACCAAGACTGTTTCAGCTAATTTTTTCTGCAGGGCAAAACAAGCAAAGAGAGAAGAGAAGTGCAAATTCACAATAGAAATGTGACAGTAATAACCAAACCTCTTAAAATATTAATCAATTATTTTTTTGAAGACCTCAAACAGCAATATCTCACAGGCTTCCTCTGCCAGTGTGTGTGTGTGTGTGCGCGTGTGTGTTTACTTCATTGTGGTATGTTGATTCACAGTCATCCATTGTTCATAATTATGTAATTTCCATCTGATGAACTAAATATGTCAGAAACAATAGAAAAAAATGAGCAGAAACTGGTGTGTGAGGTGAAGGGCTGGTGAGAGTTAGATGACCTGAAAAAATGAAAAACAAATTAAAAGGATGAGAGAGTTTAGTGAAAATGAGGGTAAAATTAAAAGAAAAAGGAGAGGGAGCAGCAGGAATGTGGGGAACTGGGTTCCTGGCTGCATTGTATCAAAGCTTCAACAGACCACAACACTGTAAACCACCATAACTGTTTGTGTCAGACAGTTACTGGTCTACTTAATTATGCAGTAACCTATATCCAGGGCAGGAAAGCTTTTTTCTGTCATATACATTTTGTGGCATTCTTGGAAACGAAACTAAATTATTGAACATCTATATCATCCTTACTTTGAAGTGTCTGATGTCAGATGGTAATGATAATCATGATTATACTGTAAAGTCTGCTGGTTTAAGCCCAAAAACTTTTTCTCAAATTACTCTTCACCTTTGCTAGTGCCATGCATGAATTCCTTCCTACACCACACAGTAATCCCACAAAAATATCTAGTGGGCCAGTGTTGTTATTGTCATGATGTTTTGTCCTGAAAACCCCCCCAATTGCTGCCGTGTGATTTTTTACAGAGCTAAAAGACAAAAAAACAATAGTTAAATTGAATAATGAGTAAAATCTGGATTTTGTAAAAGTTGTAATAATACGTTTTTCCTGGCCTTCTGTTACCTAAACAGAAAAACAGATTTCCACAGAAACCAGTATTACATGCAAAACTAAGTCAAAATCCTATCATGTCTAAAATACACGGATGAGCTGGGTCATATGTTTGTTATAATGAGACAAAGCCGACAGGTGGATTAGTTTATGTGGCAGCTCCACAACAACTGTCCTCATTATGCCACAAGACGCGGGGAAAACAGCTTTACCACCGGGGGATTTGATCGTCCAACTTTCAGTTCTATCAACAAGTAATTTGCGATCCAGCTGATTTCCTTCATTGGTGATGGAGACACATTAACCACAGAGTGATTCATCAGGGGACTGGATACCCCCCCATCAACCTTTCTGCTGCTGATTAGTCTCCAAGGGCGCCCAGCGATTCATTAGTCAAACTGAGATCAGCAGGTGGTGATTGATGCCGCTTTCCTTTCCCTCGTTGTGACCACCAACCAAGTTTTTTTAAGTCACACTTGTCATTTCAATACGATGAAGGACAATACACAAACCACAGTGTAATGTTAAACTGGTAAATTAAGGGTGATGTCTTCCTGCCTACTTTACAGTTAACCTTTTTACTTTTTTGCTTTTTCCTTCTGGGTCTCCCAAGCAGCTGCTGATGACATCAACAGTGAGACACTATGTTTGACTCTGGCCTATAACTGAATGAAATATTAGTAAATTAAAGACTAATGGACAGTGAACCTTTCTATTTTTCTTGACCTTTCAAAGTCCTTTACATCACAGTTTACATTTACACACACATTCATAAACTATTTTCTAGCTATAGCTATAGCTGCTCCACTGTCTGAGCCACAGCTGCCCTTAATATACAACCACACTATTCAGTGCATTCAAAATGGACACCACAGTCAGATTGGTTTTAAAGGGTAATTTCTGTAGTTTACAACCTGGGTCATATGTTTATAAATGTGTGTAAATGAATGCTACTTAGAAAAACTTTTGGAATTGGAAGATCGCGGCCACCAGCAGTGGCTATATTGTAATCTTATGGGGCAACTGCATCAGTCCACAAAATGTCCACCAAAAGGTCACAACACTCTGAGGAACATGACAGGTTTCCAGAACTCGAGACTGTGCATCAGCTAATTGTCCTCAGCTTGTCTCTAGCTTATTCACTCTTCAGTTTGTAGGAGCCCTTTGGCGATATACCCATGCCGAAACAAGAGGGGGGGGGGCATTCAAGTAAAAGGCTTTATAGACATTGTTCACAACAGAAAAAAGATTTAGCATTCGTAGTTTCCCTCAGTAAAATCCAAACTTCTCTCTTTATCTCTCTCTCACATTTTTCTTCCGTCTTCAAGCAAAAACCAAAGCAAAGTTTAATGATACTTGAGAGTTAGATTGCTACCAGATTCTAAACAAAGACCTAGAATTATAGTTTTAGCCTTGATTGTCGCAGTTGCCCAATAAGTTATTGCAGGCAGAGGCGATCTACTGGACTAATTTCAATAGGTTTTGGAAGTACCATTCATTTAAACTAAAAATACCAGAAATCCCCTTTGATGGGAATCAAATAGAGCCTTCATGTTTGGAGAACAGAGCACAGATGTAGCACAGAACACTGTTTCAGCATCTGAATCCGGCATGTACATGTACTTCCCCCGGATTTCTGGCACAGAGGATTCCTCCATAACTTTTCATGTATTTAGTCCGTAGTTATAAGGAAATTAAGCTCTGTTTACTTTTTGTCTTTCAGTCGTCTCTGAGAAACCAGAGAGCAGCTCAAATTTGATGCGCTGAGGGGAGACTGTTTTTTTGTTAGGCTCAGTATCCACGAGGAGCTGGCCCAGATAAACCTGCTCAGCGATTCTTTCCCTGAAGACTTACTGTTCCTGTGCTAGATATGCAAAACCAAGCCAGAACAGAGCAGAACAAACTTGGCGGTAGAGAGATTTGCTGTTCAGAAAGCTGCAGACCAATCAAGTCCCCCCCCGAGAGAGAGAGTGAGTGAGAGACTGTGCTCATGACGCACGGCATCTCATCTCTTCCCGTGGGCTATGATAGGAAATGTGTTTTTTAGATGAACAGAGATCTTCCCCAAGACGGCTCCAGAGACCAAAACGATTTTATGTGTAGTATTTTATTTATTTATTTATTAAGATCTACATTTCTTAGCAAATGACAAACTGAACCAAGCAATGACTGAAAAAGGCCTTCTATGGTTTTCTGTGTTCATTAGCTGAGCCTTAGACATTTAGTAAACGTGGCATGCACACGTACAGGAGTGACTGAAGTTTTATCCACGGGCCCTACAGCTAATCCACGGATCAGGCAGGTCAAGTCATAAAAATTATCTCTGATTAATAGTGGATGGGTCCTGAGAGGTGAAATAATACATTTTTAATCAGGCATATATTAATTACCTTCTCTAATATGTGAGCAGAGCTGCGGTCTGCTGCTCCGACACAACTCAACGAACTTAACGGTGAGTTATCAGGAGCAGAAATGAGCAGGAAGAACAGATCTTACCATCTAATCTAATCCAATTTAAAGTATAAATCTCTAGCTGTGTATCTATCTGTCTCTTTGCATGTGTCCACAGCCTATCTCTAAAAACGTTCATCCTATCGACTTGACGCTTTGCGAATGTGTTGCTGCCTGTGGACCCAAAGGAAGTACAGCTGTTTGATTATTTTTGGGCACGCAACACATGTAGTATTAATACACTTTGAATAAACACGCAATCTGCTCAGTTCTGCAGCAAGGGGGCGGAGCTGTATGTCGTGGGACAACTGGGAGAACTTTACACTCAGAGAAAAAGAAAATTCACATGGCGTGCACTGAAGAGAACATAAATATGAAACTGTGTTGCAAAGGCACAGATCATCAAGGACACGGCTACTGAGCAGCATCTCTAATCTTTACCGGTGACGATACTGCTTTGTTTTAACCGTATTTCTTTGAGCAGCGAACACAATTTTAATTTACTTTGGGGCAGTTTGTTTCTGCTAATAGTTCTGGGATGTTGGAGGAAAGTTAATATGGAGCCCTCGTGTGAGACGGTGAGACTGAGTGTGACTGATTCTGAGTGATTGCAAACATCTATAAGCAGAGTGAAAGTAGCAGCATTTTGGCCTTGGAAAAAAAAGACTCACGCATAGGCACGCACGCACGCACGCACGCACGCACGCACGCACGCACGCACGCACACACACACACACACACACACACACACACACACACACACAGTGTCGAGAAAGCTAAATTAGTTCATTACGAGTACAACTGTACCATTAATGCCAGCTAAATAAATAACCATACGCATCAACACACACAGCATGTTTCATTAAATATTGTCTGAAAATTCATTTTAGGTTTCTGTGTATTTTCTACAGTAACTTAATTAATACAGTAAATGGTTTAGCACTACTTCTACCATGAGATACCTAACACTGATTAATGTAACACTGCCTGCATATGATTATCTCTCTTTAATGCAAGAGGGTGCAGTTTGAATGTAACTGTGAGAATCTTGCATTATTTTTTGTTTAATGATATGTGTAACATTCTTGATTGAGTTTGTATTTGACTTTGTTTGTGTGACTGATGAGCCAACAGAGGATACAAGGTTTATTACACATGGTTATACATGTGAATATAATGAATATGAATACATTTTTGCCTTAAGTTTTAACACATATTTAAAGACTGCAACAATTAACTTAAAAAGATGCAAGAAATCCTTTAGGGACTTTGTGGTGATGATGGTCTCGTGTATATATTTTTGTTCTACTTTTTTGTATAATATTTCTTTTTTTATTTATACTATTATTCTTACTATTTTCCCCCCTTGCGCTGCTACTTTGTTGTGCTGCTGTGTTATTTTGTGAATTTCCTCTAAGGAGGATAAATAAAGGTACATACTGTATCTTATCTTACTGCCTGATTGGCCTCTGGTGTTCTAGCACAAATTGCCCTTCTTGCTTAAGTTAGGATCGGTGCTGTAAAAGATTGTTAAATAGTTTTTGTAGATTTCTTGAGAGACTTACAGATCAACACACTCTGCATTCTGACACCAAAATTGTAGTTTGTTTTCAGGTTGTTAAGGGATTTATGTATTTCCTGGACACACCTTTTGAATTCTCCAGACCCGTTTTGATTGGTACTCAAAAGTACCACCCGGATTCAGATACTGCAGTTAGCATGAATATAAACATTAGAGTCACACAAACAACTGGACTCACCTTGGTCTGCAGACTTGGCAGGAGCCCAACTCTTGAAGTAGTCATCCTGAATGGAAACAGAACAGAAGAAACTGGGTTATAAAAAATCCATAACGCCCTGCCGAGGATATCTTTGAATTATTTTGTAGACCAGAGAGGAAATGGCTCAAATACTAAACTAAACCAAAAAAGCATGTCCTCATTCTTCTCTCCTTGTGTTCTTTCCTTGACTAAATGATTTTAGAAGATAGTTTAAAGCATGAGGTAAACGATTGTTTGGGCATTTAAAAAAAAAGGACAAATGTACAGAGAAAACTGCAAGAGACTCACAGGGGAGTGAAGTAAATTGTAGGCTTCAGTAAAGATGAGCTGAACTTGGACAAAAATATTTGATGTCAGGGTCAACATGGACTTTAACACCAAGAATAATTCAGAACACAGGGCACTGGTGGTTATTTGAGGGCGGGATTGGTGTAGAACAGTATTACTACATTATTTCTGTTAGGTCTTCAAGCTGTGAGGATGTTCATAATCATATTTGAATAAGTGCAAATTATTCCTACTGCTCAGATACACTAAAATCCACAGTCATGAAGAAAATCTCATCAAATAAAAATATTTAAACTGAAAATAATTGGCTTTCCTCAGTTGAGAGAAGATTTGGATTTGTTAAATACACTTTGATTCAGTGGCTCCATTCAGAGCAGATTCTAGAGACATCTTCCATTGTGTAAAGCAATTAAAAAACCCATTATGGAAAGAACCAAGGCTCAAACACGATTTAAATTAAGTATATAGGTGAGAATAAGGTTATTTATCCATAAATCACCCTGTAAAACTAAGATATCTAAGGAGGCAGGAGTGGTCCAGGTGCAGAGCTGTTGTTTTCTGGTGCAGCAGCAGCTACTGAAACACAGCTGTGCATTTCAATGGACCACTATTTATGCTCCTTTATTTCACCTGTTTATATCAGCTCCAAGGTTTATAGCATCTAAAAGCAGTATACATGGTTTATAACATACTATAATGTAGTTGTAAGCACATATAAGTACCTAGATTATTGCAGCAGTGTTTTAATGTACTGTCATCCATTTCATGAACATGAGTTCTGGAGCTATTGACAAAAAAATAAATAAAGAATATCTACTTATACAACCTCTTTAAGTTTGTTCTATACCCTTTATAAAATGTTTTTATAGTGCTTATAAATGTTAAACACGGGGAGGTAAAGTGTTACCACACACAAACACACACACAGTGGTGGGTTCTGCATCTGAAGCAGAACCCAAAGCAAACCATATGTGTGCCAGCAGGGAGTGATCCTGTGTCAGTGACACTAAATGAACCAGGCAGAGAAAACCTGCTGCGTTAGAGAGCAAGATCTATACCTCGGTCATTATTTTATAAAGAGAGAGGGAGAAAGGGAGGGAGAAAGAAAGAAGGAGAGATAGATAGATAAGTTAAATTAGGCAGAAACAGTCCACAGAAAGTGGACAGTTGACCCACTCCTGCAGTCCTTGTTCTATTAATGACAACTGCCAACGCTTGAGCCGACACAAAGGTTTCACATGAGGAGCTAAAACCTAATTAGCTTCTCCCTCAGGTCCTTATTTCATTCATGTCCTCACTTCTTTTTTCTCTTCTTTAATGTCCATCTCTCAAGCCCTGGCTCTAATATAAAATTAACTTTATGGCTTTGAGAGTGAAACGTAGGATGTTACTGTCCCAGAAGTCATTTCTGTAGACTTCTAGCCTGTAGAGAAATGACAGACCATTATGTTTATCTGCTTTACGCACTAAATTTTCTGATATAAATATATATACCTTTATCTTTACCAGAACTATATATGAGTTGTTATAGGAGTTCTGATCAAATAATGTTTTATATGTATTTTTATACCGTTATTTTTTGTAGCAAAATATGGATTGCAAATTATCACATTGTACAGTTCAAATAGGAAATATAACATTACCAATGCAAATGATGTGTTCTTTTGTTCTTGTTTGGGCTGAAGTCCTACTAGCATGGACATTTTAGACATATTATATCAGCCTTTTTCCTCTTTAAAGATGATGGTGGCCCTCATTTTCAGGTTTGGAGCAGAATTACCTGACTAGCTTGCACATAGCACGGACCACAACCCAATCAAATATGGGTGTAATGTTACCATGTCTATATACTTTCGCTCATGTCTATTTAAAAAGGAGATTCTGCGAGGTTCACGTGAATGAAGCTGCTGTGCACTGACTGATAAAACTTGTGCAACCTGCATAAATTGCTTTAAAGTGAGGAAAGTATCAAACCACCGCCGCAGCGTTTTAATATGCTGAACTATACCACGTTATAGCTGACCAGCCACCCAACCTGCTGTGCATTTAAATTAGCAACACCTCTTCAGCTCCGCAACAATGCCTTGCAGCAAGTGTCAGACAAACACATACCATTTCTGCAGTATGCTTCTTTGCAGTATTATCAGGTTACGAGCACAATGGATTTACTCACCTCCACTTCCTTTAGATGTTTGCACAGCAGCCAGGCAGAGGAATAGAGGGGAGAGAAGAAGAGAGAGAGAAAGAAAGGTCAGTGATAATGGCACAGTATGCTGTGTCAATCAGATCTATTACAGCTCGGTGTTACTCATTCAGAATACTGAGCTCTACCCTAGAGATTCATTTAAAAGGAATCTGAAGGAGGTGGAATACCAAGGCACTCACATACACACTCGCACCTGCGCTAACAGCATTATAAGCCTTATAGCCTTATTTGATGTGGCATGTAATTTAAAACACAGCGAGGGCAAACTCTACAGGCTGGAGCGAAAGCACAGCACATAGGGAGGCGAGAGAGAGAGAGAGAGAGGGCAGGAAGAAAGAGGGGTGAGTGGTGCAAATGTAGAGGCAGGAGGACATCAGGCTTATAATTTTAGTTCTTAAATAGGATGGAAGAGAGGCGAGAGGGTGGAGGTGGAGGCTCTTATGATCTGAGCGAGTGGGTGCTGGTAAAGTGGATGATGGTAATTATATGTTCAGTCCAAAGTCAAACACAGAAATAGTTTGGACAAAATTTAGGCACTACGAGTTTTGGGGAATCTCCGACCTTTACTACGTAAAACCTAGCTTAAAATAAATAATAATAATCAACTTGATTTAAATAGCACTTTTCAAAACATTAATACAAACCACTTCACAATAATCAAGACAACCAATCAATAAAAAAGTACATTTTGAGTATGAATAAAACTCAAAGAAGGATTTCCGAATCCCTCATAAAGACAGACTAAACTAAACAGGATAGCAGTTCGAGATGTGAGCCACAACCACTAGCATTAACTTAAGAGAGTAACTACCTTTATCTCAGCTTTTGACTGTATATGCGATTCATGCAATTTGGTGTAAATGCATTAATTTTGTAAATACATTTCCCTCCACGGCTTTATTATAACACCGGCTTTCTGTTTTATAGGAAAAACAACACTTTTAAGGAGCAGGAGTTCCGCAGATAGTGAAATTTATAATAACGGATGAAAGACCCAGAGCGAAAACAAATATAAATCCTAAAGAAATGTACTATTGCCTGTAGTGAAACAGCTGATTTGAGTTCCTCTTTAGAATCAACTGTGAATAAAAAACTGTTATAAAATAAAAATAAAACTATTTGTTGTCTTGTTTGTACCATCTGGACAATTTGCCACTTGGTTGGTGTTTTCTGCTGGGTTCAGTTTGACCTGCAGCTACAAACATGTTGTGTGCACAAGATAAAGTGTTTCATCTGTTCTCATCAACATTTACTGTGTCCACCCAAGGACTGCGGCTGAGGATCTGCTGCCTGTGATAGTCTTCAGCTGTGGCTTTTTTTTATTTTTTTGCTTTTACTGGTGTTGCTTAAGGTTTGCAGCAGTAACCACCAGCCCTCTTGTTATTCCGTCTATGTCTCAGCGATGACCTTTCCTTGCCCAGGACCCCCATTAATATTTTAGTGGGCTCATCTCAAAAGCATTAACTGGCTGTTTAGCTCCCTGCGACACTGCCCCAATGTCATTCAAACCCTTCAAAGTGATTACAAGGAGATAAAAGTGTGTCGCTATTATCATATCATCTTTGTTCGAGGTGGTGCTGGGATTTTCAGTCGACTGGTTACTCGCGGTGAATGAAATTTCTCACCCATGTGTATTTTTGCATGGCAGGAACTTGCTGGCCAAAATGTCAATGGATTAATTAAGTCGTTTTTTTAAGGGGGTGTTTAATTAAAATTTCTTTTAAAATGTAACTCAACAGCTGTCGGTGAAAATGGGATTCCTTTGTTTTAAAATTGTACATGATGCAGTTTATTTAGCAGAGCCTTCTTTAATTCTGGTTAAGTGACTGCATGCATGTGTAAACACTGTCATGTGGCAGTGACTTCTCCCATCGGAAGTTGCTGTTTAGCAGCTAAATCATAACATTAAACTGGGCTGCAGTGTTCAGACAGTCACCCCAGAGGGAGAAAGGGGGCAGGAAATTTTTGTATTACTTGGTTAAAACTATTACTCTACTTGGCCATGTTATGCTCATTGTGAACCCTTTCAGTGTCAAACTTACAGTTAGAAAAATGATTTTTGCTGAAGTAAACAACAAAAACGAACATAAATGTGTTTTATGTCAAGCAAAGATCTTGTTTTTCTCAAAAGGGCAATTACTGAGCCATCAACACATGCAAAAGTACTATCCCAGTTTCAGAAAGCTGACATATTTGCGAGAGAACCTTATTAGAAAAACCAAGACACTATGGCTTGTAAACGCCATGTCTAATTATTCTCTGTCATACGAGCAGGTGCAGCCCCATCTCCAGTTCTGTGGCAAATGATGATAAATGATGTAGCGATGGTGCACATGCTGAGAAAATAGTCTGATGGTGATAATTAGGGGTGCAGTGGTCTGATAGGCTGAATCGCAGTCGGTTATTGAGTCCAGTAATTGGACTGGGTAACCACCAGATGTGACGAGCCGCATTAACAATTTAGTTTCTTTCTCGAGTCCCTATAAAATTCAGTTACATTCATTCCATCATGGTGGGCCACAGAACTGTTTTTAGTGCCAGTGGAATCCTGGTGCTCATGTAAATGATTCCATAAAGTGATGTTTATAGATTTTGAGATAGAAAAAAAGCTGGAATGGTTATTCTGTATCGGAAAACACCCTAATGCTAAATGTTATAGCTTTCATCTCCCATTACTGTTTATCTGATGGAGACAGATCCAGGGAGCTCGAGCATATATACATGGCATGGTAACCAGTTTACAAAAAGATTCATAACCTGCTTCTAGCTCTTACTCTCTTCATTAGTATAGCGGTGAGTATCCCCACCCACCACAGGGGAGACAGGGAGGTAATCTATCATTTGAGTGGTTTACTGGGCACCGGCAAACTGGCAGCAGCTTCTCAACAGCCAACAGGAAGAGACTGAGCGGAATGATGAGAAGGAGCCAGCTCAGTCTAATGCATTTCTAATTTACACAGATTTAACTTCAGCTACTTCAAAACGTCCTTGCAATTTTTATCATCTCTCCATGTGCAATCCTGTTTACTTATTTGCTATTTGTTTGTTTACCTATTACTTTGTACTGGTGCTTCTTGTTGTTATTGTCCCATTTGATGCCAAACCACCTTGTTGTAGGACTAATAAAGGGTTATCTTATCTTACTGAGTTCAGACACAATATCCAAAACAAGATTAGAAAAATAATAAGATTAAAAAAAGGGATTCTGAAGTAGCAAAAGGTCTTCCCATTCCATGTGCTGTAGTGTCCTTGGGCAAGATACTAAACCCAAAATTGAGCCTGATGGCTGTGCTGCTACATTGATTGATGTGTGAAAGAAAGTACTGCAAATACATATGCAGTATGAATATGTGTGTGAATGGGTGAATGGCAAAAGTGAACTGTCAAGCACTTTGAGAGGTCCTTAAGACTCGAGAAGCTCTCTATAAATACAGAGCATTTATTTCACTGTGAGAACAGTCTGAAAAAGTCTTCCATTTCTGCTGAGACCCGTGTTCACATTCTGTGCGAGGCACCAGCAGGTCAGCTTTTCACTTTAAAGTGATGGACCTGATATTTCATCTGATAGCAGATCCCTGAGGAAGTGTGTGACAGGACAAGGTGGAGAAGGGACAGAATAGATTCAGAGGAAAGAGGAAATGGCTTCAGCTCGATTAGCTTCTCTCAGCAGAAGTAACCTCTACTGAAAACGTATGTGTGTGCGTGCGTGCGTGCGTGGGTGCGTGCGTGCGTGCGTGTGTGTGTGTGTAAAGCCATGCCTGGAGTGCTGACTGAAGATGTCATAATCAGGGGATGGGGATGCAAATCTAGCCTCTTGGTGGAAACTTAACAGTATTAAAAATTTACTGTGTACTTTATGCATTTTATTCATGGGACTGGAACCATGCCAAATTCTTTCCCACCCTCATATTTTACACCATAGTCTCTAATTCATTCCCCTCTCTTCTTCTTCCTCCTCCTCCTCCTCCTCCTCTCCTTCCTTCCCTCTCCGCCAAGTCCCACCTTAAGGCTACATCCTACTTATAGGCACACCACCAGTCTGGGGCCTGATCGGCGCCCGGTGAAGCTGATATATGAGCTTTGTGAGCAGATAGCAGAACAGAGCAGCGAGTGGATCTCAGCGATACACTGCATCAGATTACAGTTAGGCCTCTGCAGAAGTGAAGAATGCTAAGTGGATGCAGTTTCGCTTCGGCACCAGTATTGAGTTGTTCAGGAATGACACACACACACACACATACACACACACACACAGAGGTTTAGCTCTGATGATCCTGTTCTCCCAAGAAACTCTGTCCTCATTAGAAGGAATCTGCACATTTCAATGAATTCAACCGAGCCAATCATGTTCCCAAAATTAAGCAAAACGTTGCAACAACCTTAAAATAGTTTGACCCCAGAAAAACCAAACTATTCCAGAGCTCAGGCCTATCACTTGTCAAGTATTATATTAGAAAAAACGATTCCTTTCAAGTGACTGTCACGTGAACCTCTGTTAGAAATTTACACAGGTTTTACAAGCGCAATTACAGCGATTACACTGATGAAGGTAACAGGATTATTAGAGCTTACGCAGACTTCCTCCGTTGTCCTAATAGGATGAGTTTATTATGAAAACTCATTTACTGTCAAACGCTTGACAAATGACTTGGATCAGCAGTTTTATAAGTGACTTCGAGGGCATTACATGCTATTAACGATATGACCAGAGTTCAACCCACAGCAATGTCAATCAATCAATCAATCAATCAAGTTTTATTTGTATAGCCCACATTCACAAATAACAATTCGTCTGCACGACAATGTGAGGTCGTGCAGGTTAGCCTCAACCGGCTGAGCGTTAGGAGAACTTTTTGTCTTAGCCTGGCCTCCACACCATGAATGTGAATCTGAAAATCCTTGAGCCCGTAATCAGATGGAAGATTTAAGTACAATTGGAAACATCCAAGCTAAAGGTGGAACGTCGGAACGTAAGCCTGTTGTAAGCCTATAGAGGTGAGGTTTAATGGAGATTATTAAAAGTCTTGTTTTCACATATGCTGTTCTGTGTGTCTTTTCCCTGTAACTTGTTCTTAACCTTTTGTGTCACACATGTTGAAAGGTGTTTGTGTTCTCTAATGTGATTTTGATGGTTTCACTTGAATTATTCATGCGTTTCTTTATGGCACATTGTTAGGCGTCTCTAAAATGTATTATTAATACTATCAAATGGACTTGGTAGAGAGGGGGACTGTGGATTTTACTGCCTTATTTTTTCTTATATATTTTTCAATAGTTGCACAGAACAGTGGGTCTGGTTTTGTTGATTTACTGATGAAAAGGTTAGATGTGTCCGCATCTGTACAACTTTAGTATAGTTTTTGTATATTAACCTTTATTTCAATGGCATTTAAATGGCTTTATTTCCAACATGGTATTGGAGGTTAGAGGGTCACAGTGTCACTGCAGCATGTCCACAGGTAAAATGTCACTACTGTAATGCAGGCTTATTTTCTTAGACATTCCATCCCTGATTTGTGGAACTATGCAACAATGAAATATTAAGTATCGAGTCACAGTGGGTAGAGAAAAAGAAGTGCAGTGGATAGAGAGAGGAGATGGAAGCAAAGGGATGTCTTGCAGAGGCAGAGCAGAGAGAGAATGTCAAGACGGGAGAAGAGTAAGGGAGAGAAGAGGAGATGACGAGAGGACAGAGGGGCCGGGGTTGAGAAAAAGAGAGAGAGAGAAGAAAAGAGATGCGAGTCTGAAGCTGCACTGGCAGACTCGTGTCTACATCCTGGAGACTGACAGGCAGCATCTCATTCATATGAACACAGAGGAAACAGTGAATATTACATATGGTGCTGAGATGATGAAGAAGCACGCTACTGCACACACACGCACACACAAACACACTCTCTTTCAAACACACAAACACACAGGCACACAATATTGGACCTTCTTCTAGCTGCATGAACTCAAATTAATAATTCGAAGGTAATCAAACTGTCTCACCTGCTTTCTATCTGTCACTTTGTCACACGCACAGACACACACACACACACGCACACATGCACAAACACACCCACACACATATTCACACTTAATAGGCTTAAAATAAACATGGACGGATCATTACAACACTGATTTCCATCTAGACTGTAAAGTTACGTAAGGATCTGGCTAACCAACGTGAACATTTGCATTCACAGCCAATCCAGCTGCTCTAAACGGAGACAAACGACTTCTCTCTGCTTACTTCCCCCTTCTCCCCTCGGCTTTCTATTTTTATAGTCCCCCTCATTCATCAACTCTCTTCCTCACTTCTCTATTCCTTTTTTACCCCATTCCCCCACCCCCCACTGCTGAAAACATCCCTCAACTAATCCAGAAACTGAACAATGTGTCTCAAAAGCTGAACATTAAAAATCGGCTTCCTCTTCATTCTTCCCTCTCTTTTCATGTTAATGAGGGAAAAACCTTCACTGACGGGTCTGTTATGGGAAATATCTCACCATCTTCACACTCTTCTGTATTCTTTCTTTTTTTAATACTCTCTCCAAACTGGCTTCCTTTGCTTTTCCTTTTATTTCCTCTCAGTGTGAGGATATTGCACATGAAAATGAGTCGCTGACAAGAGTCGAGGCGCAGCGGAAAGAGGTGAGGAATGGTTTGGAGTTGGTTAGTTAGTTGAGAGGGGAAGCTGGGGAGAAAAGAGAAGGGACAAAAGAGGAGAGCGGTAATGGAGCTCTGAAAACAACGATCTTTGCACATTGCCACTGAGAGGAACGATGGTTGCAGCGTGCTCGGTGAAGATGAATAAGACTTTGGACCAGTTGTCAGAGCATCTGCGGTTATACTGCCATCCAGATGTTGATGCAGTTTAATAAAAAAATATATTACAAACGTTGTAGTGTATGGACGGAAAGCAGCTAATGAAAAAGAAGACGATGAGACATAAAAAGCCTCATTGTTAACGAGGCTTAATAAAAAATATTCTTGTTCTGCCAGTTTGTGGATTCATCCATAAAAAATTAACCTGGACAAAAACGAAATCTGAGGATAAATTAAAATCTTCAAAAAAATATTTTTTGTTATTGATTGTCAATGTCTGTCAATAAGGTTTTATGTTGCATCAATTAATTAAAACTTGAGTGTATGAAATGCCAGAAAATGGTGAAAACTGCCACAATTTTCCAGCAATTGACATCTTCAATATGATTTGTGTTGTCAGATCAACAGCAAAACACAACGATTTCTGTCCTGATTTATTTCATTATAATCCTACAAAACAAAGCAAAGCAGCAAATTCTCACTCATTCTCATTTCAGAAACAGTAAATTAACCTGAATGAATGATGGAAGCGATAATCCTCTAATTTCCTCTCATTATTTCAGCCCAAGATAAACTGTTGCTATGGATACCATCCTAGTGATCTGTGTCAGGTATCTCCTGTACCTATAGATATGTCCTGTACACGTCCGCAGTGAGATATGTGGATAGTGTTTAGCGAATGATTGAACTCCTGAGTGACTGCCTGTAAAAGTCTGTAAGTGATAAGGATGAAGGGAAAGAAAAATACGGAAGAAAAACTTCAAAACTGTTTGTGCCAAATACAGCGTCAGAGAAAGACAGAGCTGAGGAGAACGAGATCCAAGCGAAAGCAGGAGGAAACTGACAAAGAAAGAAAAAGCTACACAAAGTCATATGTGAGACATTTTCTACGTGTCATGCTAGAAAACTGTGCCCGAGTCTCTTTCGGCTGTCAGATCAGTGTTTCAGTCAGTCTGACAATAGCTCACAGGCGTGTCAAGGTCAACACAGACAGGATCTGGTGGACACAGTGATAAATAACCGATAAGATGTCACTAGATTAGCTGGACATGTGACGTCTGATGCCTTCTGGCTGTTTGATCGGTAGAGAACACAGGCAGCAAAGAAGCATAATGTGTTGTCTCTGTGTGTAGCTGACAACAGGTCAGGTCTGAGTGATACGGCTTAAAATGTTAACAAGATAAAAATCTGCCGATCTTGACAATAATCACAATTATCACATTATCAAAGTAACCTCCAGCGAGGATGTTATGTTCCCATCTGTGTTTGCCTGAATGTTAGTTGGAAGGATTTTGCTAAACTGGATGGATTACTACAAAACCTTGTGGAATGATGCATTCTGGGTCAGGAAAGAACCCATTACATTTTGGTGCAGATCCAGGAATAGTTTGTTTTCATTGTCTTTAGAATGGAGATTTGTTTTCAACATTTTTGGTGATTTCTCAGAGAATAAATTATCAAAAAACAAGCATTGACTAGGGGACTGATACCCGAGTGTGTGCTATCTGGTGCAGATCCAAGCAGGGGCTGGGATTTTATGAGCAGAGAATGACAAGCACTTGATAAACAGCAAAACATTTTCCAAAACTGAGGTACCGCATTAAAACTGATTATGTTTTACTATCTCACCATGCTCGCACACTGTAGAGGCAATATATATATATAGATGGCACTTTATTATATTATGTCAAATATCTTGATCGATTTAGTGCCCGGCTCTACTACAGGTCTGTCTGTACTGGTCTTCTCTGAATGTGGGTCCTTGATTTTGGTATCTGTGAGGTGAGCTCCACCAGTGAGTGTGCAGCCATGAGCTCGATGATGATGAATAGACTGTGCTGCTGCTGCTGGCTGCTCACACATTGCTTTCCTGTGGCTGCCATGCTTCCATAACCTCTCCTTGGTGTGAAAAACAAAGTCGTCCATTTTTTTTATACTATCGTGTGCTCCTGGAAACAAAGCCAACAGCTTGCTTTAAACATTTCAGTTTCCTCTTCCCTCTCTCTCTCTCTCTCTCTGTCTTTGCGTTAGCTGACAGCTGCTGCTCCACTGTCACCGTGGCACAGGATGTACAGCAGAGCTTCAGAGTGAAAACTGTGAAGCATTACCAGCCCACCTGCTTCTGCTGCATTCCGCTCGTGCTGCCCTACATATGTGCAGAGCGGAATAATTCACGTGAAAGTGCCGCATCAGGTGATATTTGGAAACAAACAATGGGAATCACAGGGTGGAAGACAATGGGGCCGAGCTCCCCTCTTCCTGCTTCCAAACCGATGACTACACCTTCAATTTGTCGCATTACAGGGAACCAATGGTGATGAAAACATTCATTGGCTGTAGCTAAATCCATACATTTGCATTGATGAGCTGCGAGAAGGCTCCAGCATGGAGATAAATGAAGGGGCAGATGAGTAAAGCGCAGAACGGATGCAACATGTGTAATATATTCATTTGACGACAGAGGTTTTTCTCTCGGTGTGAGTAAAGTGTCCTAAACAGAGATCTACTGAGTCTAGCTGTGAAATAACATGACAAACAGATTGAATTATGCAGATAGTGTGTAGAGGACCATGATAGGTGGTTTACAGCTGCATGGACTAATTCACACACAGAATTCAAATGCACGTTTTGATGTCAGTCACATACTTCAGTAGAAAAAACACATCCTATCTAATAGATTCCCTCAGCTCCCGTCCTCCTCCCACGGTGGTAGTGCGTCCGTGGCAACGGGCCAAGTGTTAAGCCAATCATACGCAGGCTCTCTTATCTGTCTCCTCCACTGATGAAACAAGGATATACCTCGGGAGGACGGAGAGATGAATGTCCTTTCTTTACCCCAAGTACATTACTCTGCTCGGTTTAATCCTTTTACTCCTCCGCCTCCTCTCTTTCCTTCACCTCAGTTCCCCTCACAAGGTTTCGAGCGTTCCTCGAGTCTCCCTGAAACAGTCGGAGGAGTCTTGCGCCGCAGCGTCTCTTCACTTCCACTTTCCCCGCCCGCCAACTCCTTCTCGTTGGTGTTCATTCTGCTCTGGTACTTTCTGTCTTTCTTCGTGTTTGCTTGTCTGTTCGCAGAATAAATGCCGGCAGAAAGGAAGCCCGCAGGAAGAAGGCCTCTCATATCTTACCGTTAGCGTGCGTTTATGCGTGTGTGTGCTGATACCTACCTGTCTCCGAGGCTTTGTCAAACTAAACGTAAGTAACATGAATGCAGACAAAACACGCACACACCGCTCCGGGCCAGAGACAAGCTCTCGTACGAAGGTTTTCAAAAAGTGTTTTGATGTGTGAATGGAAAATTTGTTTTTTGCAGAGTTCAAATTACAGGGTTTGTTTCCCTCCACCGAGGGAGTTTTTCTGGACGTCAGTCAAACTATTCTTTACAGTAAAGGCTGCGCTCAGCTAAAGTCTAAAATGTTTATATATCCCTCACTTTACAGACAGTGATTTATTGTTAGAGCCTACAGTGTGTCTCATGCACAGAAACTAGGATAAAACTGCAGGTCAATGTGTGTATTGGGGGTGGGGTGGGTAGGGGTTGTTTGGTGGTGGTAGTGGGTGGGGGTGATATTCATTTTAAATCTAAAAACTCCTGGTTAGATCACATGTTTCCAAATAAGTCTGACATCTGCACTATACAGTATATGTGAGGGTATCAAAGGGATAACCTTAACCTAAAACTAATCATTCAGTTGATTCATCTTAATATTCACCGTGTTGGAACTGCCTTGGTTGTAGGAATTCTCCATCCATTGCAGCTTTTAAAATCAGGGTGAAAACCAGTCTTTAATTAAACTACAAAAAATTGTTTTATTTTTTTATTTTATTAATTTTTATCAATTTTATTTATATTTTACTCCTCTTACTAATTTAAAAATTATTATGAAGATTTATTATTTTCTTAATTCTAATTTTTCTTTATTAATTGTGCTTTTTTACTTTGAATTGATGTCTTCAACTGTTTTAAATGTCTCTGTACAGCACCTTGAACCTGTATGAAATCTGAACCTGAAACCTACAAATGTAAAGGATTCAACAATTAACCAGAATTGATATCGATTCATTTTTGTAATTAGTAATTAACTGATCAATTGAGCTTGTGCAGGTTAACTCACATCCTCTGTTGATTATCTCTGACCCTCTCGTATAACAGAAAAATAACTTCTTAAGCTTTGTTTTTTTTTACCCTGCAACAAACATGTCACTGCTGGATAACCTGAAAAGCACTTCTGTTGAAGCGTACTGACCCCTTTATGCTGAGAATACCCAATTAGTTTCCTGTTTCATCTCTCCAAGGCAAACACAGAAGCTCGGCAAAAACTGTGTAAGGGCTTCTGTGTACTAAAGGCTGCAGCATCCAAGTGTATTTTATATACTAGGTTGGAGGCAGAATATGCACTGCTAAGGGCGCATGTGGTTGAAGGATACAGCACTGCAGAGGGCAAAAGCCAAGTAAGACTGCTTGTCCAAAATGACACATCACACACACACACACACACACACAATGTGGACGGTCTTTGACAAAACAGCACTGCAGCTGTTTGAGGAAAGAGGATTTGAAACAGGACAAGACTCTGGACAAATATTGGAACCAAACTGCATTATGTCTGATTGTCCTGTTTGTCCTGTTAGTCCTGAAGACGACCAGGACCTCTCACTGATGCGCCCCCCCACCCCCCCCCACACACACAGATCTACTACACAACAACCAGCTAATTTCACACAGCCCCATGGGAGTTTAAAATGCTTACTCAGGAACAGAATCAGTGAGGGAAACAAAGAGAAAAGCGGGAAAGGTGCTGATGTAGGAAAATAGGGAGGTGAATGAATTGGAAAGGTCAATGTAGGATAAAAACCATGGAGAAAGAGAAAAGGAGACAAGATGCAAGATGATGAAGCAGAGAAACGCTTCCTCAGGTTAGCTGAGAGACGTCTTTATCAAAATAAACACCAGATCCTTTTTATACTTTATAGAGATCAACAGCACAGATACTGTTAATGTTTGGTTACATTACAACCAAGTTTGTGAGAGTTGTTTTATTTATGGCTTTTGAAACGATACTGGTGTCAGATATGCTGATCTGTTATATCCACTGATACACGACTTTAAGAATGACAAATAATACCGACTCAAGAGTCTCAGCATTGGGAATTCACAACAGACAAAATAAAAGCACAATATTTCTTTCATGCTCGAGTTACGAAAACCTCTGTCAGGATTTTTGTGTTTTTATTCCTCCCTCGACTTGGAAAAAAAATTAAACATACATTTTTCATTGTTTGAGTTTTCAACAAAGCAATACACAACACTGTGAGAAGAAACCTATAAAATAATATGTATTTTTAATGTTGTTAAAGTAATGTGCAACCTTGGGTATTTGAGATACGACATGGCCATTTTATTTCCCAGAAATGTTTTCATTTCATCATTTGTAAAAGCCAGGGTTTCTTTTCTGGTTGCATACAGGTTTGTAAATTGCATTATTCAATTTATGAGACCTATAAAAATATAATATAGAATTTAAGAAGAAATTACTGTAGCTGTTACTGCACAAAATATTGACTTTGTTACTTAAAACTACAAGTTAAAGACTTCTAACATAAATTGATCTACTATGCATGAAAATGGATGTTTAAATGATTCATTAAAAGAACCCTAATGCTGATGAATTTGCACGTTGTCATCGTCAATTAATTGACCAAAATGAAGTTATAATCACCCACATGTCAAACATGAAAAATAAGATGAAGAAAAGTAAAGAATATTTCACATGAATCACTCTTTTAGTAGAAAGTCTTTTATTTGACCTGTTGCAGTTGATGTCTAAGTGTTGAGAGTGTGAACCACGTATGTCCAAGGCAACATTATGGTCTATACTTTCACTAAGGAGCGAGACACCAAAGCTTTTTTAGGATCAGTGGGACACACGAGTCCAGATGGTGTTTGAACGTTTAATCCGTCACATCTCTCTCCGGGGACCAGTCTCCACTGGATCACAATAGCCTCAAGCTCCACTTTGAAGACGAGTGCAGAGAACCCAACTCTTCACTCTCCTGCCCATCACACTTGACCAACGGCAGAGCTGCAAACACACACCTGATACAAACAGTATGTTGTCTTCTGTTTCACATTTTTATATTTCTCAGAGTGAGGTACTGGTAATGTAGCATTGTGGTATAAGTGTCTAAACAGATATCCTGATAGAAAGACCACAGAGAGAATATGCACGAATACACAAACACACACACGCACACTCACACTCACACACACAATTTTCCATTCTAACCTGCTATTTTCTCAACTCTCTCCCTCTCCTCGAGACAAACAAACACCGGGTCCCTAACAACCCCACATGGGGAATGCTCCTTCCAACTGGGTGATCACTGCACTGATTGGCTGAAAGACGTTCTTTCATTCTTCAGCACTAACACAATGATCTAATACAATTATTATATTCTATGAGACCTCAATGACGCAACCTTCTTTGGTATTGGTGGGAGACATCCTATAACTACTACCCCAATCCGAGCAATGTCTGAAATAACACAGAGAATAAGTCTCTCCTCTTCATTTTGAGTTAACAAACAACAAAATCAAATTTAATGAGCCCTCCAGGGAAAAGCGGCCTCCCACTGATTCCACTGGTTGATGCAAGCTTGGTTTTACCCTTTAGAGGTGAAACAAGGATTTACCACATTTTCTGATCCTATACAAGCTCCATTTCTGTTCTTTACCCACTTATGATGATGCATAGCGCAGTCAGAACGCATAAAGGAACTCGTATGTTTCTTATTGTATTGGTTTGACTCCGGCACATTGGATTTTAAATGAAACAATCAGTATGGGGTTACAGTTCTGTGGGTGACCAAGGTAGAACATGCTCTTTATATACATGATCCCCCTGTTTCAGGATTATTACCCCAAAAACACAAAGCAAACCAAACAGTTGAATGATTTTGACTGGCCACATCCCTCACCTGACAGAAACTCAACTTTAAGCTCAACAGCAAATTGAAAGCAAACAACACACGTTCCCTCTAAACATTGAATATGTAGCTGCTGGTTATCGTCTGTAAACATGCACAGAGGTGAGAAGACCCAAAAGACAGACAACAGGCTTAGGTGTGGGATTATTTTTTGAAAACCTGTCTTGTGCTCCAACAGATGGTATGACAGGAGTGTGAGAGTGTGATATAATGCAAACTGAAGACTGACTGGTTGGATGATTGGTTCCTTGGCAGGAGGCGTCCCCAGGTGATTGGCTCTTTGCAGATGATGACAGGCTATCTACAGTTTAAACAGTATTCACCTTAAATAACTGTAATGGGGTTTATTTTCGTTATCCTTGCAAAGTGCAGGAGGGCTGCTTCAGTAATAGCTGTGATTCAGCAGTTTCATTAAAAAAATAATTCTGTTATGATTCATCATGACTGCTCTATTGGATAATGGTGTCTGACAGTGACGTCACATGTAGATTTTAAACTCAGAAGTAGCCTTCACACATTCTCCAGCTGGTATTTTAACAGCCAAACCACAAGCTCTCATCTGTGAATCCTTTTATTTCCGTCACTCGTGATGATTATTAGTCTGGATGTTACATGTGCTCTTAAACAGGGACGGTGAAGTTGTAATAGCTCTCTCTCTTTATCTCTCTCCCTCTCTACTTAGTTCTAAACTCTCTTAACTTGTCTTTCAGCCATGCTCCAGAGGAGATACTTTCACACGCACTATCAATTTGAGTCTCTCCAGCTGCTCAGTGGAAAACCTCGTGTTTCCACACTCGACGGCAGCGGAGTTCTGTGGATTACTCACAACTTTAGATTCACTTAAATTAGTCGAGTCAGCCCTAATGTCTTTTTATTAAAATCCCTCTTGATCGCTGTGTAATTATGAGATCAGTCCAATTAGGCGGAAAACATGAGAGTGATGCTTAAGATGCTGAGGAGATGGGAGACTGGAAGCAATCCACTCTTAAAACAACAATGACTCTTCCGAGGAACACTGAGGGGACAGCTCCAGTCATCTGTGCTCTAAGCTTTCATACGTCTCCCTGGACTGAGACGTGGAGAACTCACATGCCCTTCAAACAAACCTCCTGTCATCCTGTGGACACAGCGATTCACTCAGGGTGACAGATAGGACTGGGTACCTGTTCGGGTAAGGGTACCAACTGAATACCATATACAGAGTGCAGATTTATCCTCAAATAAACCACATGAGGGTAACAGAGTACTAAACAGTAAGTCAGGCCAATTGTGAACCAAAAGCAGTTTCTAATGTCGCAACAATTTTTGTGATGTTCATCACAAAGCTGGCCAGAGCAAAATGCCTGAACCCATACACTATACATACAGAAAAGAAATCCTGCCTCCTCCATGATAACGGATGGGACATGAAACATCATGATTGACCGCTAGGAGTGACTTATAATGGTTGAGCATGTGGATCCGCAGTTCCATCCCACGATAGCTACTGAACAGACTTTGGCGTTTAAGATATTTTTATTTAATCAAGAACTTTATCACAATTTTCAGGTAATGAATTAGCCAGTCGGGGACTTAGGCAGTTTTGCTAGCATCAGACATCCCTCATCCACGGGCAAAATCCCCAAATTCAATTTAGATATTTCAGTATGTCTGAAACCTTCATATAGAACCATTGGTAAATAACTTGGATCCTATTTACAGGGATATATTAGTTTGCACTGAGCTAGAAGAGACAACACCACAATGCAGGAGTTACAGCTATAGAGAGTGTAGAGTTCTACTGCATCAGTTCAAACATGCACCCTGATGACGGAGGATTCTAATAACATTTCTAGACATACTGTTGTCAATGCAGATTTGTGTTGGTTGAAGCTCCGTAAGTCAGCAGCTCCTCTGTGCTCACAGAGCTGCAGTTAACAACTGAGAGCTACATCGTTCACTCATACAGACAGAAGGAGGGTTTGCCGTTCAGTGCAAGAACTGAAACATGCTGCAAAGGCCTGTCAGGTGGTTCCTCTGCAGACTCTTCATCAAATACAATCTACTGCATGAGGAATGCATGATGAGATACAGACTGCTTTTTCATCATCTTCAATTATTACGCAATTCAGCAACAAAAAACAAACGTCCAGAGACACATTACTGCTAAAAGTTGTCATAACTGTCAATTTCCCCTGTCACATTTGTTAGTGATTTTTCCTCTCTTTTCCCTTCTGGAAAACCAGTTGACCTGTAAAACTCCAGGAATATCGAATAATCTTGCTATCATTGCTTCCTTTCAACCTTTGTTTCTTCCCGGTTCTTCCCAGCAGGCGACAATTAAAAATGGATGGACCTTTTCGTCTTTGTTTTCCTACAACACGCTTTATCTTCTCCTCCACAAATTACTGATTTGATTATAGGTCTTAACCTCTGTGTGTCTGCAAGTGTGTGTTTTTCTATTCACAGCCAATTCACAGAGCAAGAGGGACATTTTCTGTGGAAGAGCAGTTTTCTTTTTCCTACTCTCTCCCTTTTCCTCTTTCCTTTTGTTATTTTTGATTCACTCCCTCTACACCAAACACTATGCATGATGGTGATTGGCGTTGAATAATTAAAAACTGCATGGACGTGCAATAGGTAATAACAAATATATATTTAATGTTAAATTCAAAAGCATTGAAAACTAACTTTTCTCCACTTGCGCATTTCATCACATTAAAGACTCTGCTATAGTTCAGTAAAAATAATAAACTATAATGTTGCTTCAAGGTGTAATTAACAATGAATATAACAGAAAACAATCACTTCTGACAATAACATGACTGAGATTAAATATGACGGCTGCACAACTGTTCTCGTTCTCTCTCTCTTCTCTCTCCCCCTCTTCTTTCTCCCTTGTTCTCACTCCAACCGACTGAGGCAGATGGCTGCTCACACTGAGTCTGGTTCTGTTCGAGGTTTATTCATGTTAGAAGGAAATAATCTATCTTTATAATATTGTTGAGTCTCCACTTTACTATATAAAATCCTTCAGACTATGTATATTGCAATTTGGACATATACAAATGAAATTGAATTGTCAATGTTTAAAATATTGTTTTATCAACAACAAAGGCTGTTCCCAAATTGATAGGGCGGGATATAAATATCAGCTAAATGATGATAACAAACTTTCTGAGCAGAGCAAAAAAAAAAATAAATAGAAAAATAGAAAAAATATCACATTAAACTAAATTGGAACTCCTCCATATCTATCCGCCGCTTACAAAATGAAAATCTTTTCTTTTTCTTTGCTTGTTAGTCTCTCACACCGATGACATCATCTCTCTCTCTCTCTCTGGATCAGTTAACGCTCGTCCTTCTCTACCCCAGACAGAAAAGTCCACACAGAACACGTTGAGTTGGATGAAAGATTGCGTCGGTAACATGGCCACAGTCAATAAGCAGAGTAATCACAAACACAATCATCATCACCATCATCACAACAGTTATGATCACTGTAATCTGCATCATAATCATAAAGCTGACAGGGGCGCTAATCAAAATACCGACAGTGAAGTGGAAAAGTAATTGAAATGGAGGCATAGATATTTGTCTCCATTTGAAAAGGCGGAAGCTTCTTTTGTTTTCTCGACTTCAGGACAAATAATCATGACTGAAGCGAGGGAGGGAGACTGTTTTACATTTTGTGCACCTGCGAGACTCTGTTGTCTTTGTAACGTGCATCTGAGCATGTGTGTGTATGTGTGTGTGTGAGTATATGTGTCAGTGCAGCAGGGAGAGAGACGTTGTCAATAACGAGAGCGGGTGTTGGAAATTGCTATGACTGAAAGGTTCCACAGGGGATGGGAGGGGGAGATAACATATAAGGAGGGAGGGGGGGAGTCAATTATCACACTGAGCCGAGAAAAAAGAGGGTGAGGAGCTAGAAATAAAGAGGGAAGTTAAAGGTCGGAAGAGGAAGGGAGGAGAGGTGTTGCTGCATTGATGGGATGTGTGACGATTGTGGCGGCACTATGATTAAAAACATTAATAAGCACACAGTCAACACTGTCACGGAAAGATTTTTCTATTTTTTCTAGTTTTCTACGAACTACAATTAATCTATAATCAGTTTTTTGCATGCTAAATTTCTACTGATTGACCAGATAATATGCTCTATGTGAGAACAACATTTGAGCTTTCTAACAATATCACAACCTTGTTGGCGGAGGGATTTTGCATGGATCTAGATGAAAAAAAAAAAATCTGGCACATTTTGGGAACTGATATCTACCTGTGTGTGAAATGTGCTGCAGCTTGAATGAGTTTAAGGGAAAGTTAGGACTTGGAAGAGGTACGCACGTCTTCCTAATTTTTGCTCCGGACTCTCTGGCTCATGAGGTCGACTCCCACTCTTAGGGTGACATTTTGAGCTGAGCTGGACGGCTTCCCGCCTGCTGAGGCTTGGCCAGCACTGCCAGAACAGAGTATCGCTCTTTTCCCAGGTGGGCCTCATATTCTTCGAGACCTTTCCATCACCGCTGACAACACGACGGTGAGTCCAGGCCAGGCTGCCAAGTGTATCGGTGTGATGTTACACAGCCTACAGCTGACATATGGAAGCTCGCAACATGTCCAGTCCAGAGGAATGTAATTCGTCACGGGCTGCCAAACCGCACTTTAACCAAGATTCAAGAGTTTATTATCAAATGCACAACAATAACATTAAGCGGACGCTGGCAATGAAATGCTTGAGTCAAAGGCTCTCTTCTAGCAATGCTCAAGTCATTACAACCAAAAAACAAAAACAAAATTTGAATAAAATTTGAATAAAATAGTATAGTACAGTCACACGCTGAATTTAAAGCCTGGTGTTGCACATATGTTCACGTACAACATCATTGTTTGCTGCCAAAATATACGATTTTGCGGGTCATTATCCAGTTTGGTTAAGGTTACTGTAGGGAGTATAACTTCAGAACGCTGTAGACAGGACTTTGGAACAGAGCAGCAAACAGGACTTGAAAACAGAGTTTAAAGATACACAGGGAGTCTGCTTTACAAAGTAAAGAAACTACTAAATTATTGAATAACAAAGAACGGGGGAAAAAAGAGTCAGTTTTTGTCAGTAAGTGTATATTGTGTGTGGGAGAAAGAGATAATTGTGTGGGGATAAAAAGGAAGCTTGTAATTTCTCCGGAGTGCACTTGTTAAAAGTCATTGCGCTCCATGCAAGTAGACGACAAGCATTCACAACTTTTCCTGTTTCAAATCCATGTTAGCTGTCCACAAACATACACACATCACACCATATTTATAAAGCAACAGCAGCGTCTGGTAGAAGCGACTCAGTTTAAAACCTCAAATCATAGACAGATGCTTTTACTTTTCCTCTTCTAATCTTCTCTAATATTTCTAAACTAATGACTTTGGGCATTGTGGCCAAGAATCGTTGCCATGACAACAAGTTCATCTTTTGTAACAGAAAAGGAGCAACGTAGGTGCCAGTGGTCACGACGACACAAAGTGTTTGTTGTCATGTCTGCAACCTTTCTTGAGAGACTCATGCATATGATGTTGAATCTGACCTCACAGGCCCCCATGATGAGTGGGTTTCTTTCCACCGATGTGTTTTCTACTTGAAGTGCATTTGCAATTCTATAGCCGAGGCAGCCCGGCTCATTATAACTCAAGGCTCGTCTCAACAGGAGGCGTTTAAGCCACATTTTTATATTCGTCCATCTCACGCGCAGCTGATTTAACAGATAATCTACCATTGTAACCAATATTACCGTCTAACAGAGGCTGCAAGACATAATTACAGTGATTCCGTGTTGGGCTTTGATTGCTGCCAAACGGCAACCTACACTCAACTCTGTGCCTGAACGCATCCCGTCTAGACACTGTCAGAGGATTGAAGCTGCTGCTGCTGCTACTAATGGGCTGATTTCTTTATGCAGCATGTGTAGACACTGTGTCGCAGTAATGTCATGATCACAGGTTGTCATATGTAACTTTGAATGGTAGCCAGATGTCAAGAAGGCCGAAACAAGCCAATCAGGGGACTGATGGTGTGAGAGGAGAGAGACGCAAAGGTGGCTGGATGTTGACCCGCCCGGAGAATAAATCACAAAGATACCAGAACCTTATTTGGTGTGAGTGGAAACTGCAAATAGAAACTGAAATAATCACCAACCTGACATTTTACTGTTAATAAGAAACATTTCTGGAGACATTCACCAGCTAGACAAAACACAGGCAGGATGCAAACCCTGTGTTCCACTAATTTAGATGTTTGACTCTATGTTCCTTCCCTTCTCAGATCTACCAGAGTGGTTGTGTTTCAGCGCTGTAGTTTCCCGTGTGAAAGAACAGAGCGAGACACGAACAGTAAACAAATCAAAGTGAGGCTCACGGCGAATGTCAAATGAGGTCAGAGATCAAGGCAACGTTAAAAACCTGCTCTCCCAGTGAAAGAGCGCAGGAACAATGCCTGGAGGGGCTGAAAGGGGAATCTTACTGAGTAATACTGTAATTTCAAGGCTCCTTTATTCACGGTAGTTTTTTTCCCACCATTTTCCATCCATCTATTTCCATTTGTGAATTTCAAATTGAAGCAATACCCAATCCCACTGAAAATAAAGGAGAGAAAGGGACACTGGTATGCACACACACACACACGCTCCCACATAGTGAAGAACACGATTAAACAATTTTTTCATCAGGACCTCAGGCTCCCCAGTGAAACTGCAGTTCAATCTTGGAGCATCACAGCAAGAAGGCGTAGATCCAGATAACACCTGTCTAATAGATATACAGCTGGATAAAGAAATGCAGCAGATAAAAGCGCCTCTGTGATACATTCAAAGAGGAACAGCTCCAGACTGGGACTGGAGAGCAGCAGTGGCTAAAGCCAGGTAAAATTCAATCCAGTTCCATTGGATGAAAGTCAGTTCTTTGGTGCCTGTGTCCGTTATAGGGCTTAAACGATACACAGAATCCACTGGTTCGTTTCGGACCTTGGATTACTTTTTTTTAAAGTAGTGAGTAAGAAAAAGCATTCCAGAACATGTGGAACAATAAAGAGAAGAAGACTAAATAACCTGTTGGACTTGACTTCACATGAAACTGCCTAAACAAAATAAAATCATTTTAAAGAGATAAGGGTCCCAACACCCAGAGTTGAAACCCTACAAAGTCTGTTTCTCTCTCCCCCACAGCTCAGTTCAATCCATTTCAAACAACAAAAAACAGATACAACAAAAATGGTCCATTCCGGGTTTTATTGTGAAACTTCATAAACCAACAACTCCAGGAAAACTCCACAGGGAAATTGAAAGAACCGTAAATGTCTGAAGGTTTCGGCTTTGGTTCGTGAATCGTTCGTAGTCCGTTCTGCAAAACTGTGGCTCCGAATGAAACAGTTGTCAGTGATATGGATGGAGGTTGTGTTTCTGCAGTGGCCCTTAACAATATGTGGCCATCCCAGGCTTGATAGATCAGAGAGAAATATTGATTGAAAGTAAGCATTTGCAGAAGTTTCTTTTTCTAAAATTCAACTTTTGCTTCTTCCATCATTGTTAAAAATGTATACAAGACTGTAGGCAGCAAGGTACAAGTCCAAAGAGCAGATATCCTTGGCCAGATTATGATTCATGATTTATTCTTGCAAATAACTTAATCCATAGTTTTGTTATCAGGCTTTCTTTCAGTTAATACAAATACTGTAGAATACTGCAGCCATTATACTGCAGTGAGACATTTCCCATCTGCAGTTTGTGCTCTGAGTGCACACGGGTCAAACAGCATGTAAACCCTGATCAACATCGAATGAAATAGGTTCAATAACTTCTGTGCATTTCTGCACAACAGACTCGGAAGAGCTTCCATGTCGATTGAGGGTGAAAGAATCAAATCGTATATCAGGGATGTGAGAATATTTAAAGTCTTAAAATTAAAATCCACACAGTTTACTGCAATTAAGTCTCATTGTTTCTGGAGAATTTTGTATGAGTTAATCCTGCAGGACTCCAGACACTTCTCACTCTGGCCACCAGAATTAAAATGATTTAATTTGTTCTCCAACATATTCTGTCAACAACTGATAATATCAGGGATAAAGTCTAAGATTCATTCTGAAGCTCTGGGGTCTTTACTCCCTGTCGTATGGAAATCTTCAAATCCGAGACTCTAATTAGTCTGAAGCTATCAACGAACCACATTCATCTGGTCCTTTAGACAAATATGCACGCTTACCATTGTGAAGCTGCACGTGCATCATGGCAGGGAATTAAATGGATTTCTTTTTTTAACAAACAGAATAATTACAGGCTTAGAATTTTGACTTTTCTGGGCAGCAAAACAAGAAATAATCCAAAACTAGAATGTACAATCTGAACAGAACTCCCTGCAGGGACACAGTTGACTCACGCGTGCATTTGCATCAATTCTCACATGAAATTTTATATTCAATTTTGTTAATGTTTTATATTGCTGTATTTATTGCTTTATATCTTAACGTGTGTGGTTAAACCCTGTCCCCGGGTATATTACTTTAGATACCGCAAAGAAGAAATGTCGCCACGAGGATCAATAAAGTTTCATTTAGTCTCATCTCGTCTTATAAAGCGACATCTGCAGACTCAGCTCAGAGACATTGTCCATTTTACTGTCAACTTCCGGCATGTACACGTCCACCCACCCATATAGCTTGCCTGCAGGCGCGTGCCAAAACACACACACACACACACACACCATTTGTAGATGGTGTCCTCGCCCCTCTGCAGGAAATCTGTTATTGTACCTCAAAAAAAACATCAAAACCATCCCATGAGGCTGCTTTTCAAAGGGAAGACAGACCTGTGAGATGTGTGTAAGCATGGCTGAGCTGATAGTGGAGGAATTATATAGAATGGGACTAATATAATGGAAAAGCGAGTGACAGGCAGATATAAAAAGAGGAATGGATAAAAAAAGAGCAGGTGCACAATTGAACAAAAGGCTATAAAGTAAGAAAAGAGAGAGAGAGAAGGATTTTCTCCCTGAGATGTAATTTGCTGACTCCACTGTGGCAATGATGCAGCAATAAGACTTGTGGAACACACCACTTCTCTCTCTTTCTGGCCCCCTCGCACTATAATGGCCATTCATTACAAACACAAATGGCTGTTGAGTGGCATTCTGTTGAAAGCCGGAGATCGGCGCGTTGTTTGTTTGTCTCGGCGCTGCTCACTTCTGGCACCTAATGACTGCGCAGGATCCCCGCAGATGATGGAAATAATGGAGCTGTCATTGCCCCAAAACTTAAAGAAAGATAGAGAGAGAGAGAGAGAGAGAGAGAGAGTGAGAGAGAGAGTCGTCCAAGAGAGATCTTTCCTCCTCCCTCATCCCTCTTACTTTCATTACCCCCATTTCGATATCTCTCGGATCAATTTCCATTCGTCACGTCTACCAAACACTGTCAACCTCCCCCGTCAGCTTTTCATTTGTCTGCCGCAATCTCTCTTCCCCTCGTCGTCCTCGCCGTCTCCTCCGCTCCTCCTCGCCGCCCTGACCTCTCCGCTCACTTTCCATTCCCCTCGCGCATGTCAGGCTGTTGACACCCTGTTTGAGAGCACAGATTAGCATTGTGTTTGTTTGTCTCCGCCGGCGCCCGGATTCATTTCTCACACTAATGATCTGGCAGGTTATTAATGGATGATAGTAGTAATGGAGCTGTCACTTTCAAAACTCACACTCTTCTGTTTAGCTCCTTCTCTCGCTTCCTCCTGTTGTCTTCACTTCTGTACCTGCTGCTAATTTGTACACTTTAATGAAAATGGTCATATCAATATTTCACTCCTCACTATTCTCATGCATAGCTTGGCCTTTACCTTTATTGGACACTGTCTTAAACACAAATAAAATGAGTATTACTTCCTGTGCTGCATCCGACCCACAACGCTGCAACTTTACACTGGTGTTTCGTCATGACAACCATCTATATTTGCTTCAGGTTTGAAAATCTCCATCAAACCTTGGTGAATGTGCGTGAGCTTTAAAGTCCTTGTATCAAAGACCTGTGTTGACATGTGTGTTATTGCTGAGGTTGATGTACTGAAAAGATGGAGTCAGTAAAAAAAATAAACTAATGAGGTGAATGGGTTTGTTTGTGCAGCGGCCATTTGCTACAGATGTTAACCTTCGTTGGAGCTAAATATAAAGCTGTTTCCGAGCAGTTAGGTAAACAAACCATATTTAATTGAGCATAATCAGTGAGAAACACTAGGGACAGTGCTGTTGTACAGCTAAGAGGATACTTTCAGTTTACAACCCATTTATCTGGCACGCACTCTAAACAGCTTGTGTTTTCACAACTATATTTTTCCAGTTACATTGGGAGAACTTTGGAGGTCAGTTACCATAACTGATGTGGAGCAAAACACAAAATTAGTTATAATTACTATTATATATATATAATTAAATTGGCATGATTACGGGTCAGATTGAGCCCTGCTGACGATCAGAACTGATCCGGCCAAATTATCCTGCAGTGTGAGGGGTTTAAAGACACAATCTTAACACCACAGAATGAATCAGAGCCTCCCTGATTTTGAATTGTAAATATCATATGTTTGATAGAGAAAATTGCCATAGCCAATGATAGTGAGCTGACCAGGAAGTGTCGCCAACCGGACCGCACCATTACTGCCTACAGCGCTAATACAACTTTTGTGTCCCGAACCAGTTGGACAGTAGAAACTCACACAAGCAAGAGAAACTAGCTAACGAGGCCGGAAGTTCACCTCAATGTTTGTTTTTATTCTGAAGTCACACTTGATTACGCAAGTTTTTATGGGCTCACATCTCTGGACCCACCACCGAGAGTTTCTAATGTTTGGGGCCAAAGTGTGTGGTCCTGCGTCCTCCTGGCTGGATCGTCTAGTGTGTGTGTTCTCGCTAGTAAAAGAAAATCATCTCTCGTTATGATCTCGCTCACATTTAAATATCAACTAAGATTTAAAAATCCTCCCCGCTGCAGCAGGAGTAATATGGAATAAGAAATAATCATATCAATAAGATGGAAATTTCTTCTATATTATTATATTCTGTGTCAAGAACGCAGTTTTCTGTTATACAGCAGGACTGCACGAAAAGCACAACTTTATCCACCCAGAGTCAACCGGAGCATCAGCAGCGACTTTCTATTACACAGATAGCATCCGTCCATGATACAAAGATGAGCTTTTTACAGGAGAAAAATAAAGAGGCTCCACTTCAGAAATAAACTTTATAGGCTGCTGGTTCAGATTATGTTCCAGAGATAAGAATTGTGCTGCTGAGACGCGGCTGTAAAAAGTGCTCAAACATAAAAACATGAATAAATAAAAATTCAAACCTGTTATGTTTACTTTTACGCTCTGTTCAAAACTCTTAAAACCGAACTGGAAAGGCTCAGTTTGTGTGTGTGTCTCGTTCCAGCTACGTGTGTGTCCCAAAAGACTCCCAAAGTTACTGGGCTCGCGTTCCACCCCACACCTCATTCTATTCATCCAGAACATTCTCTATTGAAAATGTCAGGCAGGGAAAAGTATATTCCACTCTCACACGTATAATGTACTAGCACACAACTTCACAAAATGTTGTCTTCTATTTTGACCTTTGCTGCAAAAGTTATGAAACGAGGCCAGTCTTAAAATCTGAGTCAGGAAAATCACAGCCTGGATATTCTGACCCTTTGTCACTCCCTTGCTGTGTGTCCTTGTTAAAACAGGAAGGGGGAGGAAAAGTAAGAAATGTCAATAAGGCACACACACAAGCACACACACACGCGCACGCACACACATACACACACTCAAACAGATAAATAAGGAAGCTCTCTGCACTGTATAAAAGCACTGCCTTAAAACAAGCAGTTAGGACTTCTGTAACTTTCTGTGGACAGGAAACCTTTGAACAAGTGTAACTTTCTTGGTGTCAGTGACACAGTCTGAACATTAGCATTAGCCATTACCCTCCTGTATCTTTGAACAAATTAATTAATGATCATTAATTACTCTGCCAGACTGGAGCAAACATGGCATTTGTTACCGTGGTTCAGTGGAAGCAGGGTCCCAGGTATCGCCACGACGACTTGAAGTCTATAACAAAATGACTCTCCAGGGATCCTACATCATTATGGGAAGGTAAAGTAGTTCCTGTATCCCAGGAAGTGAAACAACTGAAGCTCAGCCAACAGAGTTTCAGCTCTGGCAAACAGCATGCTGGGTGCCATATGGGTGCACGCACACACACACACACACATACTAACACACACATAGACAAGCACACAATGATAAAAACATACTTTCCCTGGAAGGGAGGCGCAGACACTCTCACCCACTCTCTCTTTCAGAGAAGCCAGGCAGAGATAGTCAGAGTTGGTTTGTGTGAGCTGTTCAGTATGAATAGCTGCTGCAATAAAACTAAGAGCTAATACAAGGGGTCATGAACTTCTTCAGTTGTGTGTTTGTAGAAAGAAAAAAATATATATACTCCCATAACGTTTTCCCCCTACTTGATGGCAGCACTGCTTTAGGATGCAATATTGATTGCAGTGTATCGCTCTTCAAGTGTCGCTGTAGTCAAACTGCACTTTATGAGCTCCCAGTCATCGTTGATATAATGACAGGTTATGTGGCTCGGTGACGACACTTGTTGCCTCTGGTGTCAAACAGGCCAGGAGGAGACGCTGAGTTCGACTTTCTGAAATCTGTCATTCATCGCAGATCAAGCTCAGATATTAGCGTCAACATTTTCCCAAATACTTATTCAATGGAATTTCTTTATGAGTGTATTTAGCAACTACAAGGAGAGAGAAAAGATGGTGGTTATGTCTTTCCCTCTTCTTGCGCTCATGCATAGTCCAACAGTGCTGCTGATGGCATCAAAACTTTGCATAGTTTACCAAAAAAAATCATTTTTATTTAATGGGAAGAACTCCCAAACATTAGCAGTCTAACATGAAACTCCGACACTGGACCAAGATGGCCTATGCAGCAGCAACCATCTTCTTAAAATGCAGCAGCCAATGATTCGAGCCGTAAAAAAACAGACTTGATTAAAACCACTAATCACAGCAGCCCTAAAAGTAACATTACTGATGGTTTTCCTGAGGCTGTATTTGACTGTTTCTGGCAGAGAGGCGCAGGGATTTGTTGTTAGAGAGTTTAAATACACTAGAACTGCATCTAAAGGTCTGTGTTGTTCACCCAATGTACTGCATAGATGGTAGAAAGTTTATTATCCTATATTACTATTTATATGCAATATTCAGTGATAGCCATCACTATTAATGAACTTCTCCAGTTCTGAATGTCTGGTTACCCCATTTTCAGTGATTTAAATAAAGTCTGACTATTAATCGGTATCTTTATTTGACCTGAAGAAAAAACATGTTGTTAGACCCCTTGAAATGGCAAAATCCAAAGTTAAGCCCGGTCTGTCAGTGCTGTCGGAGAAGGAACAGTTTTATCGGTCAGTTCCAGATAAAAGAAGCTTTTACTATTGATCAGCCCCATCCCGGTTCACCTTATTATCCAACTCAAGCTGACGCCTTCTTTCAAGGTTAGAGGAGAGAGAGAGAGAGAGAGAGAGAGAGAGAGAGAGAGAGAGAGAGAGAGAGAGAGAGAGAGAGAGAGAGAGAGAGAGATTGAGAGAGAGAGAGAGAGAGAGAGAGAGAGAGAGAGAGAGAGAGAGAGAGAGAGAGAACCCCCCCACACACAGGAAGCAGAGGCAGACAGAAAGAAGCAGAGAGGCTTAAAGAGACGGACTTTCTTCCATGTGGCCTGCTGGGTGTGTAGCTCATTAAAATGTGATTGAAGCTGCAGCTCAGAGGCTGACTCAGCGGAGCTTAATTAAAGCTGTCAAACTATTCTTGTGTCACCCTCCAACATGCATATGCATAAATGTATTCATTTCCACACCCACTCCCATCTCCCTCCGTCTCTCGCCCGTCAATTAAAATGGAAAATTGGCATAACCGATCTCCCTTTATTCATCGCAAAAGACATGACCGGCCATTTGGTTTCATTATTCAATCCGTGTCCATCGCCCCCCCCGCCCCCCCGCCCCCAGCTCGATCACAGGGACTGGCCTTGTCAACGTATCGCTACAAACGCACAGACACGTGAAGAGCGGAGAAAATGAGGAGGGTGAGTCCAGCACTGATTGTCATTAAGTGGGAGGAGTTCTGCTCCAGACCTTTGACATAAAAATACAATGGATTCCTACGAGACATGTACAGATTATATAGACCTGGTATGTGTTATTGACGCAGTAACTTATATTATTAACATACAACTGTTATTGTAATACGAGTTTTAAGTTATATTTTCCAGGCCTATGTTTAATAAAGGACCTTATTCGAATAAAACTTACAGTAGTATTGTATACCGAGTACAGTATCAAGATTTTTGCCCTTAAAGCTCAGGTTGGTCAGTCACTGACAGTTCTAGCAGTTCTCAGGCAGTGCATGTCCATGTGTTTTGGGGGTGTGACTGTGACGCAAGTTCCAATGGGAGCCTTTACTTGCTCTCCATGATAACCAACCCTAGCTTTAACTCCACAGTGAAAGATTCCACCTTTTATTTTTAATGAACCACATTTGCAGCAGGAAATATACAGTAGTCAGATCACTGTAATCACATGTGGGTCCCTGAAAGCAGCGCCAAGCATCATGTTCCAAGATTATCATCCATTATAAACTAAAAAGCACATACAGCACAAAGGGGACCTTGTTTGTGTTGCTGTAAAGAGTTTAACGATTTCATCCTATCATATTTAGTATAGTAAGGAAAAGAACAAATCTTTTGTAAAGCATGATCTGATCTGATGTCAGGCTTTGCCGAGATGTGTGCCAAGTGCACACAGGGGCACTTTGTAGCAGTAACTGTATATAATTAGCTTGTGTTATTACACATTTCATATGATTCAGGTAATCTCATCCTGTTTGTGTTTTTTATGAATCTGTTTGTCATTTACCTGCAAACAAACCCTCTGCAATCCCCTGGTGTGTAATATCATTTATCTGGATTATGACTCTGAATAAAACAAACCTCATCAGTTTCCAAATCCTCTGAGATTTGTGAATGTTTGCCTTGCAGACTGTGTTGTGAAAGCTTCTGCAGCTGAATGGAAATACAGGCTTAGTATCGGTGGAGGATACTGAAGTAGCTGATGCTGGTGGCTTACCATGCATGTCTTATTGAAGTACACAAGACAGAAGCCCAAGTAAACTGTGCTTTAAGTACATTTATGAATATTACATTCGTAGATTAATTCAACAGTTTCTACGTTTACTATAGAAATGCTATTAGAATTTGACTTTCAAATTATAATTTCTCCTTCCAGCTACTTATATCCTGTTTGTGTTCAAACTTTAAAATAAAAACTTTAAACAGAATTAAAGGGAATAAGCACCATCTGGATTGAATCTCGTGTCTCTCTGTGTTTGAAAGTCAGCCTGAAACAGGACGTCCAGCCAGCTGTTACCCTGACAACACTGTGGCATCTGATTGGAGAGCGGTTGCGGCGCCAGAGAAAATGGGTGCAAAGTTGGCAATGACTGGCTACAACCAAGGCTAACATCCCCCAGCACCGTCATTCAGCTCAGCAGCAGTCTGTCCTGAAAGCAAAACACCCTGTCCAATGCTGTTTTTATCCACTTGAACTTTTCTTTTCTGACCTTCAACACTCAGCAGAAATTACTCACTCTCCTAACTACCCCCTGACAGCAGAGACACACCAACACACAGAGCCGCACAGGGACCGGGGTTCTTCTCCACTGTAAGTGGAGAGCAACACTGTGGTGCTGACCGTGGTGCTGAATTCTAGAGTCTGGATTATAGCTGATGGTCTCATACAGTTGGGGTGGAGAAGAAAAACATTTTATACGCTGTCACAGGGTCCAACATTTGCACCTGACACTTGTCAAATTTAATCATATAAATTATGTCAGTCAACATTTGTGAGCATTTAAAATAAGCCTATTTAACTACTCGATTGACCCTTGATCGATTGATTTCATTGTATCTCAACACAAGACAAAACTAGTTGCGATGCCATTTTTGCTGCCAGGGACCTTTTCGAGCTAAACCTTGTAGTTTGCACTAACTCTGGCAGCACATTTCCAGTATCTTATTAATATTTCTGCTGAAATAAAATCTCAACTCCAACACCATGGTGACTTACTCAGACAGGCATTTAGTTGATGCATCTCTTTCCTCACTCTCTCAGCCCCAAACTGGGTTAGCTTTTATCACAGCCTGCTTCCTTCCCAGTAACAGCTACAGTGCCACCTGAATATTTCAAAACATTCCTGTACCCGTTTTAAAGGAAAGCACTCTAGCGTTTTGGTTTACTGAATCTATTTATTTGATTAAACAAGGTTTTTGTTGTTATTGTAGGACCGGAACATGCATTGCTTAATATAGTAGAATCCTAGCATTTAGAATATAGGCTACTTTTATTCAAAGAAAGACAGTTGATATACTAGAAACGTCACATAGCAGCTCTGCACTGGCACCACCGTGGACAAACTCCCCATGTGCTCATGAGATGAGCAAACTGAACAGTGAATACAATGCAGTTCTGTCACTAAAAAATAACTGACCTATATTAATTCTTTGATTATTATTCCACCGCCACCAGCAGGTTGATATTTTTAGTCTTTAGTGACACACCACTGCCAATAATGTGTACCTCAGAATAGTTGATAAAAACTTGGGATCCCTCATCAATAGGCCTATGGGTGTATATGCTGTATTCCCTCAGGGCTCAGCTATTCGTTGCCATTACCAACAATTTCCCGATGTTTGAATGTCGTACACAAGAGGGCAACAGGGGAGTAACTCAACTGCAGACAATGACAAAATGATGCAGCAAGGAATATGGAAAGGCACTAAAAGTTACATGGAACAGATCTGACACATCTTTGTGTCAATCTCTCCCTCCCCTTTCCCCCCCCCCCCCCTCTCTCCCTTCATCACTGTCTCCGTCTCTCCCAGGAGCCTCACATAAGCTGCAGTAGCAAAAACCTCCTGAATTATTGAAGCCGACAAGACATCTCTCAAACCCACACACACACACAAACAGTAACTGTATATCTGCCCTCAGGGGGAAAATGAGATAATGACGAATTCAATCTGACATGGTTTTAGAGACCATAAACATCAGAGTGAGAGAAGGAGAGGGAAAAGAAGGGGGAGGGAAGATATGCTGACACTGATGGAAAGGAGGGCTGGAGAGGTGTGAAAAAGAGAACCAGACTGCCCATGATTTATTTCACATGGTGACACTCTGGGCTGGGGAGGCTACTTTTCCCATGTGATGGGAGCAAGAGGGCCCGCTTGTAAATAGAATCAGCAGCATTACATCATTGATTAAGCTGCCTCCAAAACAAAATGCGTGGCCAGGTCATTTATGACGAAGCACAATGTGTAAATTGAATGCTGTTCGTATGATCATCTGCATCGGCTATCCCCGTGGGCATGAAGCGATGACCGCGTCCATCATCTCAATAACAACTGCTTTGATTACAGGGAACAAGCAGAGGCAGACGCATGTAATCAATCACAACACAAAGCTGCTTTATAAATCAAAAGATATAACCTCATTACATGGCAGCGAAACCAGCAAAACGGAGGTCCAGAGTGTGGAGGCAATGGGAATGGAACGACTATTGGAACCGGAAAAAAATTAACAACACCAATAAATATCTGATTATACCTCATGTCCACATTTATATTGAGTAACCATTACTTTTTACAATGTCCAGTGTGTGTCTAGTTCTGTCCTTGTGTTCAGTTTTCTCAATAGAGAGCAAGCAATGACTAGTTCTTGTTTGAAAGAACTGTTTGAATTAACACACTAACAGTTGACACACTAATAGCTGCCTTGACTACTTATCAACTTATTCAACTTTAATCAAAGAGAGGAAGGATGAATGAAAGGCAGCGCATGAATGTTGTAGTTTATCAATCATTGAATGGAATTCTATCCAGTTTTGAATACATCCCAGTCATCATTATGGAGAAGTCCTGGTTATGTTGGTAATCTCTTGACTTTACTGCTAGGGGCACCATCTTGTTCAGAGCAAACTGTATTGACAGCTATTGAGTGGGTTGTGATGAGAATTGGCACAGACCTCAAAGGTGCCCAAAGGATTAATTATTTTTCCTGACTTTGAATCTAACATCATAATTTGCTGAATATTTTATCCAATACTTTAAAGTTGTAGAAAGCCCCATCATCTATTCATTTTTCTACAGACAACCAACCTGATCCTTTGTGCATCAGCAGAAGCCCCCATATTCATCATAAAACAAACCCAAACTTGTGAAAAACTTGTGAGAACTTGAGTCGAACGCTTTAATTCTAAAGAGAAGGTGTTTGCTCCGACCTGCAGAGCAGAGTCACCTCATAGAGAAGTGGCGTCTAATCACATGACGGGAGGCGAGTGGACCGATCAGACAATGATGGAGCAATATAACGGATTTAAAACTGAGCACATTAACTTAGACTGGGCACACTTACACATATTTAACGGTATACGTGCTAAACATTAGCATGTTCACATCGTAACCATGTTAGCAAGCTGATGTTAAAATTTAGCCAGAAGAATCAAAAGATGTGATAACAATAAAAAAAGAAAAAACATTTTTTTGCATGTCCCAGCTCTATGTTCACTGAATTATAAGCCCCACTAATCCTTTCTTGCAGTAAAATAAATCATATCATGGCATCTACATCCCTAAGATATTAGTCTACACTCCCAAAAAATATGGCCTGCACTCTTTCCTCTCGATATTGCAGTTAGAGAGTTTATCTTCATTGCTGAATAAATACATGAGCTTTACTTTCAGATGAGCCAGAAACCCTCCCCAAGACCTCACACTCCCAGCACAACAATACTTTGTGTGTGCCAACAGTACAGGGACTTTACATTTGGCAGCCCAACAAGCAGGCAAATAAGGCTGCTATGGCTCATCTCCACTCATAGATTCAACTTATAAACCTGATTAGGGGAAGACAAATCCAGCCCTGGCATATGGAGAGAAGTGGAAGGAGCCAAAACCCCGGAGGAAACATCTGATCACACAGGAGACCCTGCGCACTGTGGGGAGGACGGCTCAAAACAAACAACAAATACATACAAAATGATTACATCCATCTATATTTCAAGGCACAAAACATGCTATAAATAATGTAATACTTTGCCGTTTTCTTCACACATATTTTCCTCCCCCTTCCTTGAAAACCAGCTGCTACAGACACAAGCTCAAATCCTACATTATTGACATATGTTGGCAGAAAGCTCGCTGCCTGTCATTAGTATAAATAGATTTTCTAACAACGGTGGCAGACATCCATGAAGATGAAATATGGTGTAAACACAGCGAGGACAGCTTGAAGCCATATGGATCAAAACCACGTGCAGCGTAATGGCACATAAAACCTGCAAATTAAATTTAGAGTGACTCTGCTGCAATGATTAATCGTTTAATCCATGATGATTGACAGACATTTACTTTCGGTGCAGGTTCCAGACAGTTATTGGGACAAATAAAGAATCCTGTACACGTCACCCTGAGCTCATTATCAATATTTTTCGACATATTGTGGATGAAATGATGATCAAATTATTGGTAAGAAAGTCATCATATTAATCAATAATGGATCGATCATTAGTTGTAGCCCCAAAGCAGGTACAGTATATGTTGAATATAGTATGTGCTAGTTTATCATTAACAAAATATCCTAATAGATGAACAGAGAATACTGTGTATAGGAAAGGAATAGGTGATATGTGATCTGTCTGTGCCACTGTGGCTAAAAGACTGATATTGCTGTGAACAACTTGTTTACTCGCTGATTTACAATATTTACAGTAATGATCTAACACATCCTGAATATCAGATAAAATGTGAGAACATCTCAACTAATGGGCAAATCTCAAACACATTAAATGATGTGATAGCATATGTCATCTCACCATCTGTAGGTTTCTGAAGCCTTCTTTAGTCACAATAATTTGTCATGTTGCAATTTAGTACTAATAGTAATCGAGTATGTTTTTCAAGAATATGCTTGACCACTGCAATGCAATGATGTTCAGATACAGTATAGTGATAAGTAAAAGGTAGGTTTTCAGAGAGCTCAATTCACTGAAACTGATATTTCTTTGCAAATAGTCAAAACAGAAGCAAACAAAAAACTCATTAACTTGACAGCATATGCCTGGACACACAACCAAATACATAGGAGAATACATGCTTTTTGTTGCCATGGTGATTCAATAAGATTAAACAATGTTATTGTACCATTCAAACATTATTCCCGCAGTGATTCTGTAGCCGTTGTTTCTTGATTTTGTTGTTTTTCTGTGAATTAACTTGTGTTTTACCTTGCAGCATTCTTTTGGTGAATGTGGTGCAAATTTAGGGTGTTTTCTTAATTTGCTTGCTTGTGACGGTATTTAAATGTGGATTCATCAGCTGCCATGCGTTGAGCTCTCAGGACCATTGTTGGTTTCTGCGTCTTAGCAGAACAAAATCCAACAGCATCTCTTCAAAAGGATCGACAGCTGAGCAGGACAATTTATGTACTGGACAATTTAATACAAATACTCTCCCCACAGAGAGAGAGAGAGTAGGGAGTGTGCAGGGGCTGACATGACAGAGCTGGCTGAAACACTCACACACTGATGATGGAGTCGACATTTCTCCATCCGTCTATCTGTTCTGTCCACAGTCTCTATGGACTTCACATTAAAGCTCCTCCTCTTCCTCCCTTCTCTTAAATCTCTCTTTTTTTCCTTTCCCATTTCCCTATCGTCAGCCAAAATTACAATTCTCTGGCTGCCAAACAAACACACACACACACACACAGGCTCGCACACACACGCACAAAACATATTCATCCTGGTCATAGGAGACATTGACCTTTGTCTACCCTGCAACCAAATTGTCCTCTAGTGTGTTTGTGTGCGCGCTTGTGTGTGTGTTGGCGTGGGTCTTCCTGCCTTTTCACACTCTCATTGATTATATCAAGGCTCCAATCAGGGTTACCAGGCCCTGTAAATTTACTGATCGATCCCTGCAAGAGCCTCTGGGTGAATGGGCAGCTGTGTGTCTGTGTGTGTGTGTATAAGTGTGTTTGTGTGTGTGTGTGTACTAGTGTGTGTGTGTGTGTACTAGTGTGAGCATATACACATGGAGAGAAAGCAGCAAAGAGATGTGAACATTTTTCAATTCACCGTTTAAAGAGAACCACCTGACACAGAAAAAAGCCCTTGTCCCTCTTCACACATACAACCACAATCCTTCAGCGCAGAGATTAGAATCAGCATTTTCTCGTTTGAAATCAATAGCCCAGTGAGAAATGTGCCGGCAGGAGGAGAGCATGCAAAAGACAAAAGGGATGAAAGGAGCAGACAGCGTGAGAGAGGTTTATTTTGAAGGGCACTTTTTCATTAGGTATACAATGAGAGATGAAAGAGTCAGAAAAAAGAAGAGGCGATTAAAAAAAAGGGTTGAATAGGAGGTATAAAGGGAGAAGAATTGTAAGTAAGACTGATGGCTGTCTGGTCAAGTCTTAACTGTATACTGTATGTGTGCTGTGTGTGTGTGTCTGTAGACGAAGGTGACTCCAGGGTTCGTCTTGTCTAAGCTGCTTCTCTAAACCGCAACCCACCCTTCCCCCTCAACTGTACAACCAACCAATCAGAACAGACAGACACACACACACAGACAGAAAAACACACAGACAGACACACAGATATAGCAGAAGACCGCCAGTTAATTTGGATGCAGTTGGAAGCTCCCAGGTGTGAAAGCTTATACTGTGAGGTGGAGTGGAGCTGAGAAAGAACATGCACCGTCAGCAAAAGCATTTCCTTTATAGATGGGAAAACATGTGGTACAAGCGACCCGACCAACCACCTTTGAAGTGAAAATAACAGCGTCAGTGCAGATGGTGAAGACCACGTAGTATCACCTAGAAAGGATTGAACATACACACACACATGCAGAGTTCTGGGGTTTGTGTGACTTGCCGCCCCAGAGAGACCGTTGTCTCCGAAAGGAAAAAGCTTCCGATAAAAGATGACAACATATAATTCTTACCATGAGACAGAGCTGACACAGGCCTCTGCATACACACAACACACACATACAGCAGTTTTCATCCTCCTAAGATTTTCGACGTGCCAACAGGATCACCAGCGAATGAATAGACACCCTGGCGATAACATGTATTTCCACAAAACACACGAGGAAATGATCCGATTTTGTTCACTTCACAGCGTGAAAACAGGAAATAAGATGGGATTTAAGAAGGAAAAGAGAGGAAGAGCAGGAGAAGGAGGATGGAAAGAGGGAAAAGCTTCCTTTAAGAAAAACAAACAAGGGACAGAGAGGAGTGGAAACAGCTTTTCCACAATTATACACTCAGAAAATGATACTGGTGTTGTACTGTTACATCACTCAAATGTTATGACTTTACCTTTCCACAAACTCTGCAGTGATAAAAAATTGTTTAGTTCCTAATCATAATACAGTGTTTCCTCTACTGGCTGCAGAGGGCATAGGGGATTGAGGTCGGCCATTCTGACACACTGTTATAAAAACATCATTAAGAAACAGTGGAGGGCCATAACTATCCACGAAGAACACTTAAGAAAGTGGTCTTCAGAGAACCGGAGACAATGAACTGGAGCTCCATGCTATGAGGGTCAGTGTGCGGCCCTGTGAGATTAGATATCTTATTAAGATGTTGTGTTATTCCCCATGAAGGTACTTGTATCCGTGCTCCAGCTGGAGCCTCATATCCACTTCTGTCAAGACCGGAAAACTTTGATGTAGCCGACAACACGAAGCAGCTACGGCCTCACAACAAGAGTTGACCTGTGTCTGAAACAAAAACACTTTCAAACTCACTGCTGCATACAAATGCGTGTATGTGTATGTGTGTGTGCGAGTGTGTGTGTGTGTGTGCGTGTGTGTGTGTGTGTGTGTGTGTGTGTGTGTGTGTGTGTGTGTGTGTGTGTGTGTGTGTGTGTGTGTGTGTGTGTGTTTCTTCAGTTGCATTTTAAATCCACGAAAGCTCATGAAAGTTTAAATGGTGATTGCATCCTAGGTAAAACTGAAATACCGCTCGCATAAATCACAAGTGATTTGGCAAATGGGAAACAAATGTGGTGTAGCAAATTTTTCAGGATTAAGAAACAATTTAATTGGTCGTAAACATTACGATATCCACAGACACGCTGAGCCGGCTCCGAGCCATTCACCAAGCATTACGGAAACAAAGGCACTGCGCTAGAAACCAAGATAAACCTCTTTTCTGCTAAGACAACTCAGCTAATTATACACAGACATTTACACAGCGGCGTGGGGAGTAAACAATTGGACCAGCTCAACCAGCAAACCTGTCCATGCAATTCAATGTGACTCCAATATAGTGTGTCATATAATACAAGAAATGTGTCCACACTGGAATTCACCTGCAGTTAGTATATAAGCAAATACAGACAAAGACATTGGCTTTATTATTTTTAAACTGAGAGGATTGTTTCAATTTCAGCTGCAGACCTTCCTCAGTCGAGGTAGAATAAAACTGCATCAATCTGCATTGCACTAATGTCCCAACGCATTAAAGCTCACTTACTAGAAAATATGGATAAACATATAAATCACATCTCATTTTTCCTCATGTTTTCTAGATGAGGCCACCTGAACTCTGACGGCTAAACTATTGCCCCGGCTCCCCTGCCAACATACGGACGCTCATACATTATGCAGGAGGGAGCAAGTGGCTCATCAGCAGGGATGCGAAGTGAAACATGGCAGGCAGAGGCGAGCAGCAGAGAGGAGGAGACATGGGTGAGGGCAAAGGGAGCGAGAGGAGGAGATGGAGAGGGGCCATGGTTGAGGAAGCACAGGGTCATTCGCTGCTCAGAGGCAACAGTGGAACAAAATAAGAAAGAGGAAAAGAGAAGAAAACGTGGAGTTCATGACTCGGTGAGGAGGGCCAGGAGGGGGCGGGGCTGTTGTTTGTCGCTACTACTGTACTTCATATATTTGTGGAGGAGAATAAAGGATTTAAACTACGTCATCAAATCACTCAGATGATGATAGAGATGAAAGAGTGAGAAATTTCGTTCCACGGTTACAGTAACCAAAAATATCATGATGAGTATTACCGCTGTGTTTTACGACCATGCCGAAAATGTTCAAAAGTACTGAATCACAAAATGAACAAATTTTCGCAAGTTTAATATTTAAATACTATATTTACTATCAAAAAAAATAATAATATAGCACCAACACCATATCAAATATGCAACATTAACATTAAAGAAGGGAGGCCTTACGATGAAAACTTCCCGAAATGCAGGTTTAAATTAAACCTTAAATAATCAAATGAAATATACGTATAAAAACAACTATTAAGACAAGATTACATGCATGTAAGAATTAAACAACCATATGTCAACAAAACTGATGTCAGGTGGAAAGTGGATGCTAACAGCTGCTAGCTATGGACAGAGCACTAGCAGTCCTTGCTGTTACTGTACCAACCAACTAAAGAGAAACGTTACTAATAACTGTCAGACATCGAAACCATGAAACTGGAAGGTTTTCCATCCCTACGTGAAAACCAATAATGATGACACTGATACTAATTTACATTTCTAAAATACTAAATGTGGATCAGAGCAGCAGTCACATTATCGGACGTAACTTTGTCTGAAACTGCTCGACACTGGTCACCAAATGTCTCGATCAGCTCTTGAAATGAAATTAGTATGACCACCATTTTTCCCTGTTGGCCAACGACTTCCCGATATCTTTTCTAATTTAAGAAAACTAAATATTCCAGTTTGAATGTGGCTTTGAACACATCATGATCAAACTGGCAGTACATCAAGATCACGCTTTAACTGACTCATCAAATTAAGCTGGTTGCAAGAACAGTTTCCCTGTTTGATATTGATACAGAGACATATTTTCCTAATCTAAGGTTGAGCTATCTGTGTTATTAAACTGTGTGGCACCGGAGAGACGAGGAAAGAAATAACAGGGAAAGGTTGGCATAGGGAAAAAAAGACACAGTGGGACAAAAGACAGCAAACGTCTCAGCAGACAAATTACGACCAGCGGGTTTCCCTGTGTGATAGGGCAAACAACACACACACACAACAGAAGCAACCGCGTTTGGTTGGTAGCATGGCTTGAAATATTAAACATAAATGTCACCACCTTTCCCTCTATCTATTGCTCCTCCTCCCACCTCCCTCCACTCCGCTCCTGTCCTCCGTCCTCCACTGACAGTTTCCTGTTAATGAGTTTCATTTGCACAGCAGACCACGAAGAGGAGTAAAGAGTGGACAGCACAACCACACGCACACACTCACACACACACACACACTCACTCCCACTCACACACACTGCAGGTAGTCAAGCCCTGGCCAAGTGTGTAGAGAGATGACTAATACTAGCTTTCAAATCATGACTTCAGTGCTGTATAGGGAAGATCAGTTCTGCTAATGAGGCTGACGCTAGCCTGTTTAGTGAAATCCCTGGCGAATACGTTAGCATGCAACAAAAGACATCGTATTGTTAGGAGAACGATATCAAATGCAATGCTAGTGGTAACACAACTGTCAGCATGGGCCTGTAAACAACTGGTTAGACTAGATAATAAATTGGAGAAAGTTTAGTGAATGAAGGCATCATGGTAGGGCTGGGCGATATGGCCTGGAACAAATATCTCAATATTTTTAGGCTATATCGATATATACACAAAATCAATCAATATTTTGAAATCTACTCTAAATCCCTATGCAAATGTTCAATTCATAAAAGTCCACAGTAAGTGGCTATGCTAGTGGATGTTAGCCTTTCCGACGGCCCCTGAGTTGGATCTTGTAGGAAGATATCAGCAGACATTTAGGCTAATGCCACTCAGGTAGTTTGTAACCTACACCGACCTTCATATGGAAAAGAGATATTCACCATCTAGTCCTTTATTCTAAAATAGAGACTATCTAAGTCGTCATCTTCATGACATGTTGGAATAAAGGAAAACAGTTCATTTAATTTAGTTGTGATGGTCTCTTGCCAGGAGCTTCAGCCAATGCTGCAATGACAACAATGAGAGGTTATTCTACGTCCCCTCTGCAGTGCTACTTCTAATGGACAGAATGGACCCTACGAAGACTTGCAGCTAGCAGGTTTTAAATAAAAGGCAAAAAGTGATAGAAATAGAAGAAAAACAGACGTCTTCCACGTCAGAAGATATTTCTTAATGAGCTTGACGGAGTCCATGCAATGTTTCTGCTAGAATGGTAATAGCTAAGACTAATGTCGCTAACGTAGCAACACACCACACGTGGAACATCTTAAAGTAGGTCACATCGTCAAGGAGCACCTCAAAGTTTTCCCCAGGTCTTTATTAAATCTGTATGATGTTTACACAGAGTGAAATATTCAACCCATGACAGAATGGTTTTATGGCTGCACTGTTCCTGCAAATGGAAATACTCTGTGCAGCATTTTAAACACCTTTCCTCAAAACACAGAGTGAGACTCGGGAAAACCTGAGGATCTCTACAAAAATTCACAGCTGTGTGGGGTTTAAACAATGAGGCTGCAGCAACAGGCTGATTCTGTGTTCCAGTACCACTGCAGCACTGATGAATTAGAGTTTCCTCCTCTAAAGCAGATACTTTATTCTTCAAGTCATTCTTCGGTCAAGGCTTAAAGTGATTCATAAGAGCATTTAATCGTTTCAACAGTGAAAACCCGAGTCTCAAAGGCTGAGTTTCAAAGCATAAACCGAAACTGGGTCAATCAATCCAGGCAATTTATACAGAGTTGTTCATAAATGAATCTGTTTGCATCTAACTGCACATGGAGCCATGCTGGTTCACATTCAACTGAAGAAACTGGCCTTGGTGAACTACACACATACCTCCAGATATAGCAGATATGTAGATTAACATGTTCATTCCTTTTCAAAAAGATCACAAAGTACTGCAGGCTTAAAAGTAGGAACACCAAAAACCTGACTCAAATAGATAGAATCAATAATCAGAAAAAAAGCCAAACTCAAATCATTAGAAAAACATTTTCCATCTCATGCGGAGACTTGATTCTCTGAGTCTGACTTTGTTTCCACCAGGGTTAGAGCCTGCAGAGTTTCTACAAGGTGGATTAAGCCTGCTGGCAAGTGCTCAAGTACTCACAGGGTGCTGTAGCAAGGGCGTAGTGCGCTCCCACACCGTCACAGACACACGCACACGGACACACACACAAAAACACACTATGAAGCTAATTATAATGTCCCTTTTGGCTGTGGATGTTGTGTCGCTCAGCGCAACTCACGTCTCTGAATCGGTTCCAGGACCTGTCCTTGTTGAATTGAGCCACGGTGCTCAGCCATTTGTCGTTACTGTCCCCGGAGACCGTCGTTTCTCCGCTCAGCAAGAGAGCCACGGCCGGTAGGAGCAGAGAGAGGAACATCTTCTGGAAGTCAAGACGGAGAGAGGGCGTGAGAGTGGACAGAGGAGAGGAGAGGAGAAGAGGAGAGGATGCTGCTGCTGCTGCTGCTGCTGCTGCTGCAAAGTGTTGGATGAAGTGAGCACTTTGCAGGAACCCAGAACTCTGCGCGCTGTGACGCAGAGCGGGTCAGGATGTCACCACAGACCACGAGCCCGAAAACAAAACACACGCTGTTTACGTTCAGGAGTGTGTGGAGAGCGCTCACTTTACCGAGCGGCTCATCCATTTTCTAATCGGATTATAAACATTGGAGAGTTGTCACCGCGGCAGATGGGGCGCAGGAGAAACCCTCCAGCTCGCGAGCTTCCCCCCTCCGCCAATTTAAAAAGCAATTAGCGGCGTCAGCACTAATTTCCACCCCCACGGAGACGGAGCATTGTCTTGGTTTCTTCTCCTCCATCCTCTCATCCATCCAGCAGAAGCAGCAGCATCCGCGAGAGCCGACTATTTACTTTCATTTCCAATTTCGAATTCTTTCCCCTTTTCGGACAAAGCGCGTGCACGGCTGGTAGGAGTGCGTGTACCTACCTGGGAGAGTTCGTCGGTGTCCTATTCCGATTCCCGGGTAAAATAAACCCACGGCCCCGGGCACTACGTCCGGATTCACCCGACTGCTTATAGGACTGACGGCGAGAGGGAGCTGAGAGGACAAGGAGCGGACCGGGAGTTTTCTCCTCCTCCTCCTCCTCCTCGATCACTAGACACCGCCTCTCTCTCTCTCCTTCCCTCCCTCCATTTCCCTCTCTCACTCTCCCTCCTTCCCCCTCTCTCTCTCCGACCAACGCAATAACCGTGTCATTGATTTTCACCAGGGGGGTTTATGCATGTTTCTTTTACGTTCACACCAGGGTGCACACATTTGGGAACCGTGTCAGAGAAAGTCGTGTTGTTCAGGGTGCACAACACAAATCATTTTAGTCACACGTCTGTGGTGTTGTGTGTCCACCATAGTGAATACTGTGAAGTCATTTTTTTAAAGAAATTAGTGCTGTGTTTTTTTCGGTGCCTCAGTGAGTTGTTCGTCTTTTTCAGCACCATGGACAGAGACAGGCTGCTCTTGTATTTATATGAAAACACATTTCTTAAATGGGCCATGTAAGTAGGCCGTCCTTGTTTGGGGGTGGAGAGATATAACTATATACAGTGTGTTTAAATATTTACTCATTGACTCTCTGCTTCGACTCTCGCTGTTTTTTTTTCTGTTGGCTTTGGCAACACTCTTGTCTCAGCCCCCCCCCCCCACCCCTTCTCTTTGCAGGGTGTGTGTCTGGATGAGAGTGGAGTGCGGTGAAGATAGTTTCTGCTTTGGCGCCTGTGTGGTACAGTTCAAGTCTGTTTTATTGACCTGTTTTGGCACAAAAGCAGCCAGGAGACCGATACGGCTCCTTATCTCCCACAGTTTCTCATTAAAAAGCTTCTCTATTCTAATAAAGACAATTCCCTTTAGTACCAACTGCACTTTTGGGAAGTTTCACCGGGAGTGATATGAAGCCAGCTTGCACTGCATGAGCACGGTTGTTTTTGTTTTTGCCAACATTTTATTGTACATTTCTATTTTCCTCATAATTGAATGAACCTGAATTCTTTCTTTCAGTCAAAGGTCTGTGCTTTTGAGTGGTATTTCTTGCAAGACAATTAAACCCTATAGATTTCAAGCCAGAGTCAAATCTCATTAATAATGTAACAGGGTAAACACAAAGAAAAGTTATACAAACTAGTTTTTAACTGTGTTTTTTTAGTGGGGAAATGTGAGGTCAAGGTTTTATTTAGTAAAAATAATAGTAATAAAAGAAGACGTGAGAAACATTACATTTCCGAGGATTTTCTGAAATAGAAGGATTGTATAATAAATTGGCTTTGCATCTGTGATTTAATAAGAAAACTATTTAGGTCTCATTCAGACTTTAGCCTATGTTTGCAGTTTTTACAACCAACATGACATTTGTAATGATAGAAATAACAATTCTCTTGTGTCCTGGAAATATACAACAGTCAAATCAACTTCATATTTACAGAATGGAGTTTGAAGTCTGCACAACATCGGCTATGATGAGACCTGATGAGGATATTTCTCACTGTGCCATCTTGTAGAGGAAGTGCTGGGTAAGTGGTGGAATTAAGCTCATGAGCAGCTTATACTCTGAGTGATTATGAGGCACTTGATTTTGACATTCAGGAGTACTGACATGACATTTATATGCAGCATACGTAAATACTTTTGCAGCCTGTGTTAAAGGGGTCCTGTGACATTTACAGTAAAACTGGATAAGATCAAAAAGGAGATCAAGCGTTTGTCCTTCAGCTGCTGCCAAATGCAGCTTTCCATTTACAATGAAATCTAGAGAGAGATCCATGTGGACAACATCAGCTGATATATATTTGCAACATTTTTTTCAGGCAGCTTGGGGAATTTAACTACTTATCCTTCCGAGTATTATTTAAAACATTATTTTAACAGTAAATGAAATAATCAAATAGCGCAAACTTGAGAATTCAAAACCAATGTATATACTTTTTTTTTCTTTTCTTTGTCTTGGCAGTAAATGTACAGTCATGCCTCCCCTACTTTACAGGAGCAGATGGTGAAATGAAAAGAGTGAAGTGGGAAAAAGGTAATGAAGAAGCCTAATGAAAGTTGTGTGCGCATGCGTGCGTAGGTGTGTGAGAGGGAATCTGAGGGAGATGTTTGAAGTGAGCAGCGAGGGTGTGATAGACTGTTTCCCAATGAGCTTATCTCCAACTTAACTTGTGCATGAGAACTTTAGTTCCACTTGAGCGGCTCCAACAGTTCACTCAGTCTGCCTGGGAGCCGACCACAAGCATAAACCACATCAGCATCTGAGATGATATCTGCCCGGGCTGTCCCACCGCTGCAAAATGATGCAAAATGATATAAAATGTACCATTTCCATCACACAACAATTCACATTTATATCCCGTGCTCTTGGGGGCATTTGCAAATCCAATCACACCTCTGACGTTCCACATAGGATGAAAAGAGAAAAGTCAGAGAGCATGAAACCCACCAGCAAATGGGATAAAGTGTTTAAATGTCTCAGCATCCCGACAGATGGCTCTATACGCAGGGTACATATCCTAATCAGTTCCTCATCAACGATTTCAGTGGCAGGAAACAGAAAATGTTATTGACATGCCTGATCTGAAAAAAGGGGCACATTTAGCATCTGAATAATACCGGGATGATGCAGAGCATGTAAACACATTAAATCACGACAGATATCTGACTTCAATCGGTGTTGATGTTTTCTCTGTGGTTCGGGCACTACACAATTTATTTTGTCATTTCCTTAATGTTTATGTAAAAAGCAGGTTTGTCAATGTTTGGTAAAGTTTGAAATCATCATAGCTTTTCTTTGTTGAGCAAAAGACCAAGTTTTAGAATAAAAAATGACACAGACAAACATAGTATGAACCTGCCCTAAATAAAATGATATAAAGGGAATTAATTATTACTTTCAAAGTGTGTCAACTAGGTCTTGATTTTCCTTCCACCGAGACATCACTGGCGTATGTGACGCTGTTACAGCCACAAATGATATACAAGCCCAATATTTATTTTTAAATGAGATATGTTACATGAGCTGTTTTCCGACATGCACTGAACTGAGAGAGCCAATGTGAGTGGGCGTGCTGATGACATTTCTAACATAAGACGAATGCAAACTGGAGAAAAAGAACATCTCAGGATCAAAAAAAGGAACACGTAGGAAACCCAGAACAAAAATGTCCCCTTGGAAAGAAGAGATTTGATTTAAGAGCTTTAAGGGCCGATGCCAGATTCAATGTCAAGAAAACCCAAACTTGTGATTCCTGCAGCGTAATATATACGTGATGTCCTGCCTCCTGCATGCTCAACTCAGGCACCACCCATCGCCCAAATGTTCTGGACATTTTTCTACTTTATGAACACATCTGACCCAGAAAATCTGCTGCTGCATTCTTCATAAATAAAAGGCAAAGTGCTTGTCGGAAAGGTCATGGGTGGATGAGTTGACCAAGTGACATAACTGAATTTTTGTTTGACCCTAAACGACAGGATTATCATCAGGAAAGGCCAGAGTTACCAGTATAAAGGTGTCACCGTACAAACAAACAGAAGGAAATACATCCAATCTCCACTGTTTGAATGAATCTGCAGCTTTTAGCAGTTCAACTTCTCAATGCTGACGGAGCCGAGCGATCTACTCAGCCATGAATACCCCCTGTTGAAAGACAACGATCGCCACATATACTTCTATGGTGTCATAATGCTGTTGCACAGTGGCTGCACTTAGTGGAGTGGATTTGAGTGGTGATGTGCTCACTTGAATGAATCTATTCAAATATCCACAAAGCGTTGAGTTATTTCTTACTCTTAACCTGCATCACAGTAGAAGCTTTGTCAGTATTTTGGTGTCTGAGCTTTTAAAATATACAAATCAGGATCCCCCCCCCCTCCCCTGCAGGCCTGTGAGGTTTAATGAAGCAAGTAAACACTTCAGGCACAGAAGCTATTCACGGAGCTGAAAGTTTTGCAACTTGCTACATTTCAAAAACTGAAAGGCAGTTATCTAACAACTCAGAAACAGAGTGACTTTTGTCTGACCTTTGACTTGAAATGAGGAGGCAGAACATTCATACCCAAAAGCAGGAAACCACTTTCACATCTCTATGCTAGGAAAACTAGGGGGAGCAGCAAAACTTCCCAGATACGTCAGAATATCCTCCACTTTCTAATCATCAAAGATCTTTAGGTAAATAATATACACTCCTTCTCCTCTATACCTTGAAACCTTAAGGGAAAACCCAGCAATTGAACACACAGGATTAAATTGGACCTTTGATAGAAAACACAAGGAGCATAATTCAGAATATGAGCTTTGTACATAAAGCAAAATAGACTAAGTCTGGGGCCCAACATACTCTCTGACATTTACATATACATTGAAATAAAGACAATGAGGTTAGAAAAATACAAAGTATAGTCAGCAGTGAAACTAAGTTTGATATATTTTCTTACAGTTGACGTCATCTGTTCCTTTACAGACGAGACACAGACACAGTAAGGTAGACAGCGTGGTTACAGCCAAGGACAACTGTGAATAGATATATTTTGAAAAGGAGTTAGCCTACATGATGGTGTAGATCAGCAATACAGGAAAGCATTTCAGGGAGCTCTGCACTCTGCTGCCCAAGTGTTAGAGTCGATATTCCCGAAGAGCGGAGGATACAGAAGAGGAGAAAACAGTTCACTGTTATAAACCAGGAACACCACTGGGAGGTTATCGTCTTACAGCAACCCACTGTAGGACACACTACAAAAAAGAGCAATGCACTGCAATGCAGCACAGAGCACCAAAAGCTGCTGCGCCTCCCTCCAGGGAAGCAGTGAAGAGGCAACATGCAAGGTCGCCGAGGTTTGTGGAATCGTGCAGGTGTAGGAGAGGCTTTCCCAGGCGGAGTTTCTCACCAAAAATAACAGTAACCCAGGGAGGGATGTTGAACCCGATGTCAGGGCAATTAACTGCAATGAAGCAGAGCAGAATCCCTTCGCCTCTCCTGCTTCTCATGTCCACTTCTTTAAGGGCTATTTTCTCAGGGAAAGTAATTCTGCTAATTGCACTATTTGAGTTTACTTTGTGAGATCATACTCCTGTGTGTTTTATGGTTTGTGTGTCACAGACAATGAAACAACAAGGGAAGGCATTAAGTAAGAGATAAATGAGCAAAACTTGCTTGACTGCACTTTGGTAGCATTTATATGGCACTTACATATAACACTTTGTAGTTTGGCTTTCCTGCAGAAAATTGTACTTTCTTTATTGTTGTTGTTGTGGGTTTGTACCCTCATGGTTGAATGCACTTATTGTAAGTCGCTTTGGATAAAAAGCGTCAGGTGAATGTAATGTAATTGTACGGTTGGGTACCATCCAGGGCAATCAGGTTCTAGTTCCTACACGGCCGGTACCTAGCAGACCAAATTTCCATACTTCCGTGCCTGAGCTCTGTACTACTACTAAACAAGTTTCCCTGCTTACAGGCAACATACACATCACCACACATGTCATGTTAACATGACAGGTGGCAACACACCCTCTACATGGGTCTGGCAGCACTTAAGCTAAAGTAGACATGAGCACAAATTACCTAAAAGTCAATGGATTTTGCATTCTGCCAATAAAGCGAGAGAAGCAGAGGAAGGAAGGGACAAGAAAATCTTAATGTTAGCACAGCATACGTTTGAAAGGATGCTTCGTTTGTGACGGCTTGCGTGACCCCATGCTGAGCACGTCAGCCAGCTGTCTGGGCTTGATGAGTTTGGAGCTGCATTAGTATGGCTGTACTAGGCACTGAAACTGTAATTGTTGTAGTTGGGTTGGATTTAATCGACTATGTTATTTAGTTTGTTAAAAGTGTTTTCACTAATTTATATATGTACATACTGTAACACCGCGGTGAGGTTTGTCTTGTCTTGGGTTTTTTGTCTCGTAACTTCCTGTTTTATTTTGAAATCCTAACTCTCCTCGTTTCAGGTCACTTGCCTTTCCTCATGTGTCACCGGTCTGATTGTCTCCCCTGATCCCGGATTGTTTCCACCTGTTCCCTTCACCCTCATGTGCTTATAGTCTCCGTCTCTCCTTTGTCTTGTGCCAAAGTGTTTCGTCCTTTTCCGTGCACCTAAGCCCTTTTCCACAGTCATTGTCGTTTTTTGCATATGAGGTTTGCTACACCACGTAAGTTGTTTTCTGTTTCCTCCTTGAGAGTGATTTTTCGTTTGTTAAAGTTTTCTAGTTTAGCTTTGTTTTGTGTTATTGGTAATCTGTTTTTCTTCCTCCCTTTTGGAGCGATTTATGTTTAGAGAGTTTTAGTTAGTTTGTTGAGCCTCTTGTTTAGGTGAGCCTTTTTTTTTGTCCCGTTTCATAGTAGTTTGGTTTTCCTCCTTCGGGAGCGCTTTTGATTTCTTGCTCTAGCCTTTTGTTTGTCATCCTTCGGGAGCGATTTATGTTTTAAACCTTTTTCTTTTTCTAGTGTGTGTTTTTTTCCCCAGTTATTCTTGCCAGGTCTTAGATATATTAAGTGAGTTTTTCATAGCCCAATCGTTTGTCACTCTTCATAGAGGATCTGAATTCAATAAAGTGTGCTGGTACGTGTAATCCTCTGCATCTGAGTCCTCATTTCAGTCCAGGCCTGACACATTCTGTATGTGTGAAATTTTAACTTCTAATTTGCCTTTGCAATAAAAAAACTGCTTTTATCGTTTACCATAGTTTTGTGCTTATTTAAAGAAAAACCTGTTCTGGCCACGGTACAATTTTTTAGAAGAATCAATTTCTCACGGGTATCAGAAAAAACCCAAACGATGCCCAATAATAGCTAGTTGTGGGCTTAGATTAAGGACGTCCACATGTGGCCAGTTGTGTTTGTCCATAAACAGTATTGTGGATGATGCTATTTATACTGAGATGCTAAGCAAGCAGCTACCTGTGGTCTTTAAGGTGTGAATACAGCCTTGATCAGTTCCAGAGTTACGTGACAGACACAAACTACTTGAATTTAGCACTAACTTTTCTAACAGAAATAGCAAAAACTTCAAATGATATGAAAACCTTCAGAGTTGTCCTTGTCTCTGATAGAAGACGATTCAGCCTTGAATCTTTATTTTTTGCTCCAAAGACCATCAGAAGAAAAAAGCAGTCCTGCTTTCGCAGAATTAAAAAAGAAAACACTTTGCTGCTGAGGTTTAGGTGCAGATGAAGGAGTGTCAATGACCCCATACGGTCGTGAATAAAACCCAGCCCAGTCAGTGTTTCGACCTTTCTTCTGTGACGATGTTCAAACAGACGAGGACACAAATTATGCCAAAGTGAAAATTTTGTTCAGGGGGATCTCCAAAAAAAAGGGTACATGTGGACATGTCCTCAGTCATATTTCCTGCATCCCAGGTTGAAAAGATGCAGGGCCTTCTTTGCCCACAGCGGCGGAAAGGAAATGCAGTAAATGACCACGGCTGTGGGCCGGCAGCTGCCTCAGAGTGGGAGGAAATAGATTACCCTTATCATGGTTTTCTCCAAGGAAAGTTGCAACCGTGAAAGCTAATTGCACTCTGGATCCGAGGAGAACAACTATAATAAAGCCCACTGATCCCTCACATTTTATTATCTCTGAACTTCGCTGTGAGGTATTTGTGCACAGCACAGATTCGTGCTCAGCGTTCTATGTTTTTTGTGATACCGTATATTGTGTGACAGTCTATTCACTATTTCTTCCCCTGCAAATTCTGCTAGAGGCCAAGGATGCAGGGGCGTTATTGTGGATTCAGAGCTCTTACCACCCATGGCGACTGAAGGAAGACGAGGAGGTGAAGGAGGTTCCCAGTGTGTGACAAGACAGTTTTGTCCACACATTATCCCTGCAGAGAGCCGCTTTACTATGATCAAATTAATGCTCAGAAACCGCTCCCTCAACTCACTCAGACCTGTCTCATATTTGTGGATCCTGTCAGTCCAGATCTGTCTCTCTCGCCCCTGAACAAATCACTCGTCACTTCAAAAACATTTGACTCTGACAGGCTCTGACTGCCAATTACGAAGACTTTTCTCCCTCACTGTCGATCAATTCTATCTTCACGTGTGATCCCTCATTTTCTTTCAGGCAGGTCAAGCTAATTTCAGACGAGCACGCTCCGCCTCATACCAAGACCGAGATTCTTGACATGCCTGATCGAAAAAATTTATTAATATTCCACAAGAAGGCATTTAACATTCAACCGACGGCTCCCGCAAAGTTCAAGTGCAGCCTGACACATCACTCAATGGGCAAAACGTGTGAAATAAAAGAACACACTGGGTTTTATGTCAACAGAACAATATAAGAGGAGTGATTGGCTCTGAAGCTACGGAGGCAACAGGCAATCAGTATGCGAGTACTTTAATTTAATTAGTATAGAGAAGATTGATCCCTTTTTGGTGGTTGATCAGGTTTGAAAATGACGATTGACACTAAATACAACACGCAAAGTAAATTCAGCAAATAAAACTGTTAAAGATCTCAGTTTCCTAGAGGAGCTCTCTTGCACGAGGGATAAGGGACCTTCTGCTTCCTTTTGGGAATTTGCAGACCGTGAGCAGGAGAGGGGAAAACTTGTTAGTGTAAGTGTTATTGATTAATGTCTGAGTTTTGCTGCATAAATTTGAACCACAGGGTATTCAGTTGTCTCTGCTGCCGACTCAGCAGCTTCTTATTGAAGATAATTCTGGCAAATTAGTCTGTGGGCTGGAGTTTTCTCACCATACAATCAATTAGGATACACCAAGAGGGGGCAGTTAAATTAATACATCTGTCGTAGTGTGCACAGTAGGACTTGTGATATGTAAGGGATCTTTGATGATTGATGAAGTATGTTATAGGGCTATTGGAACGCCATGTCATGTCACCTGATTAAGTGATTAAACTTTGGCTAAGCCGATCACTTTGTTATTACACTTTACTGATTGTCTTCAAATTACTTAAAAAAGGTATGTCTTTTCTCGTTAGCTTCATGTGAATATATAACTTTTTTTGCTCATTTGAAATAAATACGATTTTAGTCTTTCATATTTTCAGACTTTAGAATCAATAGATAACAGATATTCTAACTTTCGTCACTGTTATTTCTATTTGGAATAACAGTAATTAAAAAACACCTCTGTTGTGTGTAAAACTCAGCCTGTTTACAATGTATATGTTCGTATAGGGATCAGGAATAATGGCAGACTTTCTGTTTGAAAAATCTCATCTTCATCTTGTTTTATCCGTATACATCTACAGCTCAGGACTTCAGTTTCTGAAGCTGTCTTCAGTATAACATGCTCAATTTCCATTTTTACAGATCTAAAAAAGAAAACAGTTCAGAAAATGTTGTGTTCTTTCGTTCAGGAGATTTTTACTCCATGTTTTACTGCAACGGTTTTCTCATAGAAAAAAATAAATGAAAGAAACCATATTATAAATAAAAGTTTTCAGATACTGAGTTCCAAGTTTAAGTTGCTTACTCATCTCTTTCATCATTAATAGTCGAGTTCAGATGTCAAATGTGTCAGATAGATTAATCAATTCCAGTTATTTAGAGAAATTGTTAGCCTATTTCCATACATTTCCCATAATGCACTGCATTGAGGTTAAAATTCCCTCCAAGATGTCAGACGGTTCCCTCTTTGTTCAAAACTAAACCATTGGGTCATGATGGTTCCACTGAGGAGCAATGGTCCGGGTTTATTGTGACTGCAGCATCACATCAATAACCGTGAACTATTCCCACACAAACATCAATTTTTCTAAAACTCCTCACTCAGTCTTACTCGGACTCAATTCTCTGAAAACTCTCATCATCCGTCTTGTCATCCTCCCTCTCGCTTTTCTTTTACTTTGTTTGGCTTTTTCTGTCTCTCATTTTTTCCTGCTCCCGCAACCTAAAACCGTTCTGACTGCACACTTCCTCTCCCATCAATCTCCTCTCTTCCCCTACAGCTTTAGGTAGCCTGCACTTTTTCCTCCTCTGACTGTATAACGCCCCTACTGCCCCACGTCTCTCCATCGCTGCCCCTCAACTCCCCGCAGACTTTGCATCATGGCTCAGGTTAGCGTGCCCCCTCTCCAAATTGTTTTGGACAGACACAACTTAGCTGCCTGTGCCAGCGGTCCTTTTGTCGGGCAATGACTCACAAAGCTTCAGTCATGCTCTGAGAAGCACGCAGCTAGGAGGATACCACACAAGGAGACAACATGGACTGTTAACCATCTCTCCTGGAGCTCTGAGGCCGGGGCAGACAGGTTAACACCTCAGACGTCAGGTACACAAACAGCATCAAAGCCTCTCCAAGGGCAGTTGAGAGGTTAAATGGGTTGTGCAGTTACAGAAGCATTTCCATTACGCCAGGGCGGCCAGGTCTGTGCGATAGAACCAGCACAATGGCGAATCAAAACAGAGCGGTGAGACCCACGCTGGTATAATCCATTCATTTCGGCCCAAATCGTCCCATTCTGGCCACACACCTGTCTGAGTCGTGTGTGCTGCAGCAGCGCGGGAACACTCCCGAGGGTCTAACAATAGCCTGAATGTGAGGCGACATCTGTGAAATGTAGCTACAGAAAACAAGCTGGTTTACACTCCCCCCCTCTTAACTGCATGAGTCCCTGCATGCCCCATCCGTCACATGCTGTGGCACCCACCACCATAAATAAATTCTCAGCCTGTGGGAAACACGGATGCTGCTGTTGTCAGGGTTTGAAACATCCCTGAATAATAATGAAAAAAGCTCAACTAGTTTCTCATTATTTTAAAATGAGAAAACAACAGGTTCTTGAGGGATCCTGAAACAGAGGATATCATGTTTTATATGTTATCTCAAGGATAAAAGAATCAGCTAAAAGTTGGGATTGGAGATTCTCGAGGGGTCACAACTGTAAAATAGCTGATACGGCCGATCCTAATCACAAACCTTTGCTTACTGAGCCAAACAAGCCCATGAAGCCATTTTGCGAGACAAGAACAAAAAGAATACAGGTAGTGTTCAAGTGTTTCTAGAGTGAGGACAGTACACATAGCCCACATGTGCATCCACTGACACTGCAGCTTCATCTCTCCATCAATGTCAGTGAAGTGTCCAGCTACAGGTCACACAAACTCACCCCTCATTTAAACCACTCCTGTTATCATTTGCAGGGAGAATATTCCAAACCACACCTAACCCGACATCCCTACTTAACACTGAATATATTAGAACCCATGTACTGGTCATGGATCCTGAAGTATTCACAGTAGGGGTGTCACGATACCAAAAATTCAGTAGTCGGTGCCAATACCAGTAAAATAACAGGATTCTCGATGCCAATTTCGATACCACGGTAAAAAAAAAGGATTTTTCTAAGATTCCAAAAGTGCATTCTTTGGAGGTTGTTAATGTCATATATGGTAGTTTAATGTGCTTGCGCATATACTGTGGGTTATACGGTAGTTGCGGATGCATGTGAGTGACGTATGAGAGTGACGCATTGTTGTGAGAGACACGTTATGCATTAAAACGAGCTTAGCATTGATTTACAGTTAATATGAATCAGAACTCACCTTGAATTCTTTAAACAAATCCGGATGACGGTGCTTTGCTAAATTGGAAGTATTACCTCCCTTGGTCTGAAGACCACGGTAGCATTGCTTGCATAATGGCTTCTGCGGATTAATGATAACGCCACGGTCATCTGCCTCAAACGCAAAGTACTTACATAAACGACTCTTTGTGCCTTTTTTTATCAACAAGTTGAGGTGGGGCAAATCGCTGCAGCCGCAGTTGCCATCTTGGTTTTCTGAATGTAAACATCGACTGGCACAGCACCGATGCTAATGCTAAGTTGCTAACAGCTACTGGCATCGACGCTCACGGTGCCTACGGTGCTTAAAAAAAATTGCCATCTTCGGTGTTTTGTTATTTTAGTATCGTAAGGTATCGTAAGTATCGGTTCTCGTGACATCCCTAATTCACAGCCTCTGCCCCTGTGGCTGCTCGACTCGTGACAAAGAGAATTGACCGGGTGAGGAGCAGGGATCTGCGATGCTGCTCTAATATCCCGAGCGCTGGACGGATTCACAGCCGGTGATGAACTCTATCTGGGGCGCTGACTTTGTTCCCTTGCAACACACTTGGAAATAATTTTCTGTACACGTGCAAACACAGACAGTGTGAAATGTAATCCACACCTTCTGTTGCCACAGCAGCCTCCTGTGAAGACGCCTTCCTCTTGCCCTCAGCTCTTTCAGCAGGGAAACAAATGAATCACTGGCAAAGGGAGGAGAAATTAGATGAGGAAAACAGAGGAAAACAAAAGAAACAGCAGTAGTGATGTGTCATGCTGGGAGCTCATCAGAATCTAGTAAACTCAAATAAATTAAGCATCTCATCCTGAGATATTTGTAATCTTGTTGTTGTTTCCATTGTGTTAGAAATGTCCACTCACTCGGGGTGAATCCTCTGTACACTCACAAGGGCTCACTCTGATATACTCCAGAGTTTTTAAATCGGTGGATGGGAAGAATATCAGCAACAAGTTATTGGTCATTTGTGTTATGACATACAGTCCCTTTGTAAAATTCCAGGATATTCTCCGGAGTTCAGTACATGTCTGACAGTAGCTGCTCCACTATGACAACTCACCTGCGACCACGATGGTTACAACACAAGTCAAAGGTGGGGTTATCGCCCTTTTAGAGCTCAAACTGCAGTAAAACAGCTTATAACCTTCAGTTTAAAATATAAGCAATGTAACAACATAATTGTGAAGAATGTGAAGAGCTGAAGATATAAGTTGATAACTGGAAAATTAGAAGAAAAACCAAATCGTAAACATGCGGTGGGGCGTTTCTGTAACTCAAATTAAATAGTCTTTCCACCCATTAAAGCAGTGGCCATAAAGAGGGTAATAAAAACCAATTAGCACTAAGGACAAAAATTAAGATTCTCACAGATCGACTGCTACTGCACCCACAAGTATGCATGACTGGAAAATAGTCTGGCTGCAGCATCAGTGGAAAGTGCAGCAGAGGTGTACAAGATGACTGAGAAGGAGTTTGTTCAAATTCACGGAGGAGAATTCCCGACCACAGTAGTGGATGAAATCTCCTTGAAGGATTTGAATTGAGTCATCCTCAGTCAAATTGTTTCTGGCCTTGTCAAGGGAGAAAAGAGTCTGATCTTTTTTTAAACCAATATAAGATTGGTGATGGCAGGGCACCTAAGCCAGTCAAGGCCGAACTTGAATACATGGTAAACCATTAAAAGTGGATCTATTGGATGGCACTGAACAAGCGTAAATGGATTGGGGCTGAGGTTGAATTCAGTCTTTGAAAACAATATGATCTTCACTCAGTTCTTTATCGTTGATGTGATAGACAGAGCGCAAAGCTGCGAAATTACATCTGAAGTCCAGGTACATGTGTGTGTGAGTGTGTGTATTATTTGTGTGTGTGCTCACAAGGAACGGCTCAGGAGAGACTTTATTGATCCGAGCCATCGGTCAAATATCAAACACTGGATCATGCTTCACTGAAATCAATTTAAAATGACAGTAGAGAAAAAAAACCATAATGGCCATCAGTGTTTTCAGAAAACACTGAAGTGACGGCAAAGATAATGATATCAACAGAGGTGATGTGCCTCTTATTATGCTCGTGCATGACTCAGATTTATTATGACGTGCTGCTTTGTTCTCAGGCAGAATTATAATGAAGACTGTGTCACCTGGGAATTCTGCTGAGAAGACGTGACAACTGTTACAGCTCAACAACCCTCGTTGCATTACGATGATTCATTGTGTCGACCACGAGCACGACAACTTTTGACCCACAGCATCAGGACTATGTGCATTTATTAATATTGTATTGCGAGTGTTGTACCCTGTTGAGATGCCTCTACGGGTGAACAATCAGATATCATATTGTATTAAATCTCGTAAGGCAATCTTACTGCACACAACAGGTTTAGGGACGTATGCCATGTGACATAGCGATAAATAAAAAATGTACACTACCTTTTTTTGTACATACATCAAAAATAATTCATTAGTTGACTGGGTACCAAACAAGTAGTTAGTACATATGTGCTGATAAAGCTTGTGAAATTATTCTATAATATTACCGATCTACAGTATTGAAGAAGCTGAAAATAGATGTTTTAGGGCGATACCTTTTGGAAAGAGGAACCTGATTCCAGCATCATCCAACAGTCAGCATCTCTTTGTCTAGTAACAAGTGATGATAAGGTGATGATTATTATTTAAATTTCATATTCGAACCACTTGAAGTAAACACATATCATTAGCATTTCTCTATTTTTTTAATTTATAAAAAGTTACGTGGATACGCAGATGACGTGTGTTGCGTTTGTAACGGGGTAAATATGTTAATTGTTAAAATCCTGTTCAACTTGGAACTGCAGTCATTGTTTTTTGTGTATTTCTTTTATTTTGCCGTGTTTATTTTATTTTGAAGGGCCACAACAGGAACTTCCGGGGATTAGTGGGGATTAGCGGGAGAAAACCTCTTTTTTCCCTCAGATGCAGTTTCCACTACACAGAGTAAGTTGTGTCCCTTCTGTCTGTCAGTGTTTTAGTTAATTATGGTTAATTTAGTGTTTAATAATATGCATTTTTTGTAACTTTTCTTTTATAGATGATTGTGTTCCATTTGTGATTACAGGTATGTTTGTTTATAGTAGTTTAAGGCAAATCTATACGATCACGTATCAGAGAGATGCAGTTTCCACTACACCGAATGATTGTGTTCCATTTGTGGTTACAGAGAATAAAGTTTAATTGTTCTACCAAGCCTCAGTCATGAGAGATGAGTGAAAAGAGCAGCAGTACAAGCACAGACCGTCACATTGGTGCCGTGACCCGTCGATTCTCCTGCTGGATGGTGGATTCTTCAGCGCCGATCCGGGGATTTTTCTGCTGCTGCTGATCTTCTCTGCGTGACCAGGTGGACTTTTAACTTGAACTGTGTTGAGCTGGATGCACATATATTAAGCATTTTTTTTTTCCTATTTGTCTGTGCTTAGCCTTTTACACTTTTTTTCTTTTTACACTGAGTGTTTCATTTTATTTCTGATATTGTATATTTTTTTATTTGATGATGAGTGTTGGTGGGGAAGATACTAGCACACCCTATAGCTTAGGCAGGGGTAGGGGAAGAGGATTGTTGAGTTCTCCTAAATTCTTGCAGTTTGAAACTCCTGTTAGGGGACATGGTAATGTTGCGGGGGTTAGTCAGAGCAGACCAGAGCTCCTTTCCACCAATAGGGATGTAACGTTTCCCCTAAGTCGCCCTGTAGCTATTACACATGAATCTCAAAACACCAGTTCTAATATTCCTAGCCCTGATGCCCTTGCTATTGAGATTGTCAGTCAGATGGGGGATGTGATCCAGCAGGTTAGCCAGAAGGTGTTACAGAACATTATAACCCAACTTAGCCCATCTGTTAGTGCACCTTTGACCTGTGCTCCCACCCCACCGACCAAAGATGACATGTCAACCTCAAACACACTTGATGCCTCTCATGTGCAGCTGGTGTCTCACAGAAAGCTGAAAGATCCCCCATGCTTCAGAGGGGACAGCTCTGACCCTGTTTCTGTGAGGGAATGGGAAGACCTAATGAGGGCTTTTATTAAGAGGGGAAATCTGAGACCTGATGAACAAGCAGAGGAGATCCTCATTCATCTTAGAGGCAAAGCTAGAGATGTTGTCAAGTTTGGGACCAGAAACAGTGAAATTGACCTCACCCGTGACCCTGAGGCAATCTATGGTCTCCTTCGAAGGCACTTTGACTCTGCCCCATGCTCACCACTCCCATTAGCTGACTTTTACACCACTTTGCCTGAGAGAGGTGAGGGTGCATTTGACTACTGGCTCAGGCTGCACCGTGCTGTTGACCTTGCCATTGAACGTCTTAAAGAGCAGGGCAAATCGCTTGACTGTCCTGGTACTGAGGTGACGCGCATGTTCATAAGGAACTGTCCTTCTCCTGACCTTTCTATGACCTTTCGCTCCAAGATAATGGAAAAGTGGACAGCTAATGAAGTTCAGGACATTTTATATGAGTATCATTCAGGTTTGACCTCCACAGTGAGCAAAGCAACTAAGGAGAGGGTGACAATGAACACGCAGCACACTGCCACTCCGACAGCCTCTGGGGGGCAGGGCTCACCGCAGCCGCAGGCCACAGACTCTGCAACCCTGGAACGCCTTATAGGCATGCTGGAGAAGGTGCTGCTGCAGAGACCTGTTCACTCGGGCCCAGCCAGACAGTCTGGCCCACGGCGGCCTAGGATTGAAGGGTTACATGAGATGCCTTGTTCTGTTTGTCATGATGCTTCTCACTCCACCTTTACCCACTGCCGCGACCATAGACTCTGTTTCCAGTGCCACTCACCAAACCACTCTAGGCTTGCTTGTCCTGGCAGGACGTCGTCAGCCGCTCATCAGCAGCAGGGAAACTAGAGGATCCGCACCTTAGGGAGGATAGTGTGGATTATGATAGTGACCCTCCCAGTTGTGATAGTGATGACATTGAATCCTTGTATGAATCTCTTTCTTCATTTGCACCGTCTGGAAAGACTGTTATTTTTCAATTGACACACAGACTTCAGAAATCTGACAGCTTGTTCTACACAGGTGTTTGTGCCGCAGGTGGTGTTCAACTGAAAGGAATGATTGATAGTGGTTCTATGTCATGTTCTCTAAGTGAAGCTGCTGCTTCACGCCTTTTGCTGCAAAGCCCTGATTTGAAGAGTAGTCCTGCTGATGATATTGTTGTTGTGGGTGCTGGAGGACACCATGTTTACCCTACAGCTGTCTATGATTTGGAGGTGGTTATTTATGGCTTCAAGTTGCTCATCCCAACACTGGTCATCCCTGGACAAGTGGATGATATGATTGTTGGTAGTAATGCTATCAAGCTGTTAATACACTTGATGAAAGAGTCTGAGGACTATTGGAGACTCCTGGCTGCACCAGTTGACATTGCAGATGATGAATGTGGCCAGTTCTTGTCCCTGCTCTCAAACACTGAGAAATGGCGGGGAGGGCCCATGCCTGAAAAGATCGGCACGGTAAAGTTGAGGCAGAATGTTACACTTGAACCCCTTCGTGAACACCTTGTCTGGGGTAAACTGCCCGCATCTGCACCTTTATCAGTGGGGAGCACAGTGATTGTTGAGCCGACACAATCAAGATCCAGGCCCAGAAATGTGATGGTTGGCCGTGTTGTCACACCTATGTGGGGGGATAGGTGGGTTCCTCTTAAACTTATCAATCCTAGTAGTAGGGCAGTGACTCTTAGGAGAAACTGCAAGATTGCAGATGTCTTCCCGTGTGTTGCAGTAGAGGAGCTGTCTTCACCTGAGAAAATTTCAGTCAATAACCATGGTGTTACACAGGCCTCTGTAACAGCAAAGTCCCCTGAGCAGAGAAAGGATTCTTTAAACAAGTTGGAACTACAAGACTTAGACTTAGAGGGCTGTGAGGTTTCTGACCAGTGGAAAGATAGACTTTTGCAGCTTGTTGAGAAATATGAGTCCGTTTTTTCGAGGGACAAGATGGACTGCGGGGAGGCTACGGACTTCGTCCACAAAATACACCTCGTGGATGAGAGACCATTTCGCCTGCCCTACCGCCGAGTACCACCAGGCCAGTATGAGAAGCTGAGAACAGCACTTAATGAGATGGAGGAAAGAGGCATAATCCGAAAGTCGCACAGCGAGTATGCATCCCCACTGGTCTTGGTGTGGAAGAAAGATGGCAGTCTGCGCATCTGTACTGACTTCAGATTGCTCAATGCAAAGACTGTGAAAGATGCACACCCACTGCCTCACCAAGCAGATGCCCTTGCTGCGCTTGGAGGGAATGTGTTCTTTTCCACTATGGACTTGACTTCTGGATTCTACAATGTTCCACTGGATGAGGCACACAAGAAGTTCACAGCGTTTTCTTCACCCTTTGGCCTCCATGAGTATAATAGGATGCCCCAAGGTCTATGTAACAGCCCTGCGACCTTCATGCGGATGATGTTATCGATCTTCGGAGATGAAAACTTCAGCAGCTTACTTTGTTACCTGGACGACCTGTTGGTCTTCGCCCCCAACGAGCAGCTTGCTCTTGAGCGTCTGGAGATGGTGTTTTCACGTCTGAAAAATCACAAACTTAAGCTGGCCCCCAAGAAATGTCATCTCCTGAAGAGCTCAGTTAAGTTTCTCGGACATGTCATCTGTGCAGATGGAGTTAGGACAGATTCTGACAAGGTGAAAGTCATCGCTGATGTAGGAGAGGCAGAGTTGATGGAGAGTGATGGTGTCACGCCGTCCTGGAAAAAAATCAGGTCTTTTCTGGGCATGGTCTTTTACTATCAGCATTTCATCGCTGACTGCTCTGCAAAAGCCAAACCTCTGTTCAGGCTCATGTCTGGGCGACAAGTTCAATCACAGGCCAAGAAAGGCAGGAAGCCGAAGAGGAAATTCTCCGCTCCACCAGCTCTTACACCAAGCGACTGGACAGCTGCATGTCAGGAATCCTTCCAAACCCTGAAAAATGAACTTAGTCATGGCGTCACATTGGCTCACCCGAACTTTGATGAGCCTTTCATCCTTGCTGTTGACGCTTCTTTTGATGGCATTGGTGCTGTCTTGTCACAAGTGTCACCTGGTGAGACAGTTGCGCGTCCGGTCGCTTTTGCCAGCAAGACGCTGACCCGGTCTCAAATGAACTATCCGGCACACAGGCTGGAATTTTTAGCGCTGAAATGGGCCGTATGCGACAAGTTTGGTCATTGGTTGAAGTGGAAACACTTCACCGCCTGGACAGATAACAACCCCTTGTCCTACATTCTGACAAAACCACGCTTAGATGCATGTGAACAAAGATGGGTGGCCAAGCTGGCAGCGTACGATTTTGATCTTAAGTATGTTCCAGGAGCTAAAAATATTGTTGCAGATGCTCTGAGCCGCGAACCATTTGTGCAGTCATGTGTCGGTTACCGTTTGTTGAAAGAACCCTATGTTGCACTATTAGATGAAGTAAATGGCGTTGTCAGGGGTACGGTGCAAGATGCTTTTAGGCTCACTAACAACTGTCAGATTTTCCAGAGCACAAGGTCAAAGACACAGGACCCTGGTGCTGATCCTGTTGTTCAGCCTGTTGGAAGTTCCATCAGTTCAGATGAAGTGTCAGCTGCGTTGAGCGCTCATGCTGGTTGTGGTCTGCTCGGAGCTAATCTACCACTACCACAGCTGCCTGAAGAAGACGCTTCCACTGCTATTCCCCAGAGCCAGCTTTTGAGTCTCCAGGAGCAAGACAGAACAATAAGCAGGGTCCTCTTCTATGTGCGACGGAAAAGGAGAGCTACCAGACGTGAGGCCGCATCTGAACCGGATAGCATCAATAAGCTCCTCCGACACTGGAAAAAGCTGAAAATACAGAATGGGATTCTGTACAGGCTAAGAAAAGATAACCGGCTGAACAAGAAGCTGTCCCAGTTCATTGTGCCAGATGGCCTTAAGTCTCAGATTCTCCTTGGGCTCCACGACAATGCTGGTCATCAGGGCCGTGCACGAACCCTTTCCCTCGCCAGGGAGAGGTTTTTCTGGATCGGAATGGAAAGAGACATAATTAACCATGTACGTCGATGTGAGAGATGTGTAGTTGGCAAGACCCTTGAACCTGAAGGCCGTGCACCTCTTGAAAGCATTCAGTCATCTGAACCAATGGAACTGGTGTGCATTGACTTCTGGACCGCTGAACTGAGTGACAAGAAAACCGTTGATGTTTTGGTCATCACTGACCACTTCTTTAAAATGGCACACGCCTTCCCCTGTCAAAGTCAATCTGCGAAACACGTTGCACGCCGATTGTGGGATGACTTCTTCTGTGTCTATGGCTTTCCCAAGAGGATTCACTCAGATCAAGGTGCCAACTTTGAGAGTAAGCTCCTGAAGGAACTTTTGGAGATGGCAGGGGTGCGGAAGTCTCACACCACACCTTACCACCCAATGGGTAATGGTGTCACAGAACGCTTTAACAGGACTCTCGGGAACATGTTAAGAACCCTTCCCCCAGTAGCAAAAGCCAGATGGCCCCAGGTGTTGCGGACGCTCACTTTTTGCTACAACTGTACGATACATGAGACAACCGGCTTTGCCCCATTTTATCTCACATTCGGACGGGTTCCACGTCTTCCTATCGATATCATGTTCCAGTATGTGTTACAGGATGACAAAGTGATCTGCCAGAATGAGTTTGTCTCTCGGTTGAAGCAGGACTTGTCTGAAGCATCGCGGATGGCTCGGAAACACAGCTTTGATGAGCAAGCACGTCACGCCAGGCTGTATAACCGCAAAGTCAAAGGCTCTCCACTGGCTGTGGGTGATCGAGTTTTGCTGGCCAACCGTGGTGAAAGAGGCAAGAGGAAGCTCGCTGACAAATGGGACTCTACACCATATGATGTTGTGTCGGTGAGGTCAGGAATCAACGTGTACAGGATAAGAGATGCTCTAACTGACAAAGAGAGAGTTGTGCACCGGAACCTCCTTCTCCCAGTTGACTTTCTTACCTTGGATGTGCCTGAAACTCCTGCTTCCCTTATCGACTCAGATGACGGGGATGTGGCATGTGGAACTGGTCAAGGCTCCGAGGAAAGGAACAATGTGGATGGCTACAACCGGACTATGGACTGGCTTATGGACTCACCAGACCCAGATCCTGTCAGTGTAGTTGACTCACCAGACCCAGATCCTGTCAGTGTGGTTGACTCTCCAGACCCAGATCCTGTCAGTGTGGTTGACTCTCCAGACCCAGATCCTGTCAGTGTAGTTGACTCTCCAGACCCTGTCAGTGTAGTTGACTCACCAGATTCAGACCCCGTCAGTGTAGATCACTTACCAGATCCAGACCCTGTCAGTGTAGCTCACTTATCAGATCCAGACCCCGTCAGTGAAGCTCACTTACCTGATCCAAACTCAGTTAGCGTGTCTCAGTTAACTCCAACAGATGATGTTGATGAGAACCCTGCTATTTGCACACAACCTGATAGTGTTCATACAGGCCTTGAGGGTTTAGTTACAAGCAGATATGGGAGACACATTAGACCTCCTAAAAAGCTGATTCATAAGATGTCACACAAGGTTGAGAATACCTTCCCTGTTTCAAATCCTGTTTTTGCATTCTTCCATAGACTATTTGAGGTTTAGACGAGGTTTAAACAAGGATTTTTTTTTCATTCCAGTTTTGTGTTGGTAATGTCCAACTAGTATTTGTATTTTTTGTAAATTTGGAGTATGTAATGTGTATTGCCTTGAGTGTGATGTTCAGGAGATGTAAATGGCATCTTCTACTAGTCTGTTAAAGGTATTGGGCTTGGTACCTCCCTATCCTTTTACTCTCCTTCCAGGAGGATTTGTATCGACTGTATTTGACATCAGTGATTTGGTTTCACTTAAAGTAGCTCCAAATTTTTTTTCCTTTTCTATTGTTGTTTGGATAATGCTTGGGATTTGTCTGGGGTTGAACAGAATTTTAGGGGGGTGTATGTAACGGGGTAAATATGTTAATTGTTAAAATCCTGTTCAACTTGGAACTGCAGTCATTGTTTTTTGTGTATTTCTTTTATTTTGCCGTGTTTATTTTATTTTGAAGGGCCACAACAGGAACTTCCGGGGATTAGTGGGGATTAGCGGGAGAAAACCTCTTTTTTCCCTCAGATGCAGTTTCCACTACACCGAGTAAGTTGTGTCCCTTCTGTCTGTCAGTGTTTTAGTTAATTATGGTTAATTTAGTGTTTAATAATATGCATTTTTTGTAACTTTTCTTTTATAGATGATTGTGTTCCATTTGTGATTACAGGTATGTTTGTTTATAGTAGTTTAAGGCAAATCTATACGATCACGTGTCAGAGAGATGCAGTTTCCACTACACCGAATGATTGTGTTCCATTTGTGGTTACAGAGAATAAAGTTTAATTGTTCTACCAAGCCTCAGTCATGAGAGATGAGTGAAAAGAGCAGCAGTACAAGCACAGACCGTCACACGTTCACTGATCCAAACCTGGTCCGGACAGCTTGGTCCGCACCTGCAGGCACCGCTGTTTCTGATTGAGTCCACGGACTAGCTACAAGAACACATGGATGTATGTGTAAAACCAAACGGAACCACTCACACAAACTAACAGCAGAGCCACAAGGCTCCTCCGCGTGGAAACACACTTAAACTAACAAAAAAAAATCGACTTTGTTCACAAGTTCGTGAAGAGAACAACACGAGCAGGAGAAGAGGCGAAGAAGAAGAAGAAGAAGAAGAAGCAGGTGTGAACTTCAGATATGAGCTCTTACCTCGCAGCGTGGCTGCGTGGACAAACAGCAGAGTGAGGTTAGCTGTGTGACATCACAAGGTCCTGACGTCAGTGTTCCACTCCAGCTTCTCCTGTCATGTGTGATTCCTCACCGCTGGAGTGTGGACGGTGCAGGACGCACACACACACACACACGGACAGACAGACGGTGAGTTGTGCTGCTGCAGTGTTGTTGCTGTGTGCCAGTGTGTCTGTGTGTGTGTCTGTGGGTGTGTCTGTTGCTGTGTGTCTGTGTGTGTGTGTCTGTAGCTGTGTGGCTGTGGGTATGTGTCTGTAGCTGTGTGGGTGTGTGTCTGTAGCTGTGTGTGGGTGTGTGTCTGTAGCTGTGTGGCTGTGGCTGTGTGTCAGTAGCTGTGTGTCTGTGTGTGTTTGTGTCTGTAGCTGTGTGTCTGTGACTGTGTGTCAGTAGCTGTGTGGCTGTGGGTGTGTGTCTGTAGCTGTGTGGCTGTGGGTGTGTGTCAGTAGCTGTGTGCCTGTGGGTGGGTGTCAGTAGCTGTGTGTCTGTGGGTGTGTGTCAGTAGCTGTGTGTCTGTGGGTGTGTGTCAGTAGCTGTGTGTCTGTGGGTGGGTGTCAGTAGCTGTGTGTCTGTGGGTGTGTGTCAGTAGCTGTGAGGCTGTGTGTGTGTGTCTGTGTCTGTGTGCCTGTGGCTAGGTGCCTGCAGGTGTGTGTCAGTAGCTGTGTGTCTGTGGTTACTCAGCTGCTGTTGAGACAAACTGTGGCTTCAGAGTTTTCAAATGGGTACTGGTCAAACTGGGATACCAGTTAGCCCAATTAGGACCTGAGTAACCCACTGGTGTGTGTCTGGAGCAGGTCAGTGGATTATGTTGTGTTTTATATTTCTTCTCTTTCTGTTTTTGGGACAGCTCCGTCAATGATTCAGACAGTTGGCTTTCATTCAAAATAACTTTATTTTGTATATGCTGTAATGGTTGTTTTGTCAGTACAGGCTGCGACTGTAACTGGTGTCAATTCACATCAGATACTGGTGGCTATCACTCTACATTTAGGAGTCAATCTGGCATGACAGCCAAAGCCTAACCAGCCACTGACTTCACTTTCCTGCCATGTTGTCCCACAGTGTCCTTCATTGATCCAGCATGTTCTTGCCTCCACACCTCTGGCTCTGTCTGTGTTACAGCTTCATTCGATTTGTGGATACCTTTTAATGTTCTGTTGCTGTTTCCTGCAACTTTCTACTTCTCATGCATCTGTGGATTTTCAAGATTGTGTGTGTGTGTTTTTTGTGGCAACTTTAAATTGCATATTTCGAGGAAGAAGTTAAATATAATTCAGGGCACGGAACAACACAACAAACAATATGTCATAATTTAGCACTGTGCCGTGTTTGTATTTTGTTTGGAAGGTTATTATTTGACCACAATTCAGATGATTATATAGGGGAACCAGGGACGGATCAAGGATTTTGCTAAATCAGGGGACACATTTCACACAGGGTGCCCAACATCCAATGCAACATTGAAGGTGATTCCTTGTTTGCTGATGCATCTGTATCTTTGACCCCATCATTGATTATGTTTCAAAAAGGAAATTTTTTGAAAATGTAATGTAATAGTTTTGAACTGAGCTGCGTAAAAAAACCTAGCACCCTGAGACAATGGGATTAGGTGCTTTACAGACAAAACCTTATTGAAATAGATCTTGCTTTTCCTCTCGCACACTCATCTACTCTTATCCAACACACAGTCCAACTCTTAATAAACGTAATTAGTACTTCTGTAGAACAGAGCTTAGGAACGTCTGTGAGACAGCAGTCGAGTCGGTAAAACACTTAAACAGCATCGCTCTGTTCCCATCATCATTCAGCCTTGAACTAATGAAGGAGTGGATTAGATCCTGAGACACTCATTAATTTTTAAGGCTTTTCTTTTGTATTCAAAATATCTGACGGACTTCAGGATCCATAGAAACACTTTCTTATCACAAAGTTATTAGGAAAAAGAGCTTTGTCAGCAGTTTTCCATTATGTGTAAATGTATTGTGTTTGGAATCTGAGCCAAACATGGTGTTGGATTATAATTACTTTACCACACCATTAACAGGTTTTAATAACCTCAGTGCTGGGTTTATGAATCAATATCACTTTCCTTAAACATCAGAAGTATTGACACATCAGAGTTAGTGACTCAGTTAACGACAAACGTACAATCATACTGAAACAGCTGTGAGTCACAGTTTATTGTGTATCACTGCACATCTTCATTGAAATATGGGCCATGTATCTATTTAGGATAATGGATCAAAATGTCGGAGAGGGTTTTGTCAGACATTCTATTGTTTCAAAGACACAAACAGAGTCTCTATTTATCCAGAATGACAGATCTCATTCAAGACTAAAATACAAGTCCATTGATAAATGATGTGTTTGTGTGTGTGTGCTATATTGTCGCTGTAGGGGTGCGCCTGTTTCATGCTTGTACTCCCGACTCATGTCAGTTCATCACTTATTCAGTTCATCAAAGTGGCAAATCTCTGCATGTTCTCCCAATTTCTGCAAGGGTTTTCTACAAGGTTCTCTGGTTTCCTCCCAAAGTCCAAAGACATGCAGGTTGGGCTTGGAGACTCTAAGTTGTCCGTAGGTTTAAATCAAGCCCTCACAGGATAAGCATAGATAATGGATGGACGGACAAATCCCTGGAAGGAACCAGACCAAGACAAAAATATAACTTAACATCTTAACCAAGGTTTGCTTCTCAATAACACCTCCAAGTCTTAGATCCACATAGACCTTTTCACAGGAGAGGGTCGGTATCCTGAACAGTAAGTGGTTTGATTTGCCATCGGCAGGTATGGCTTATATTTTGCCAGTTGAGGAACACGTTGTCCAATCAAAAAGTGTGAAGGACCTAATGGGGCAGATTCCATTGGATGATGAGACAATAACAGCCGCTTGAACTTCTGTCACCTGAACCTCTACATTTTCCAATCACAGGCCTTTACCGACCTTACCCATCTCTGACATATGACACCACTACATCTGGGTTATTAGCTTTATTGCAAATTATTCCACGAATACCTTTTGATTATTCCAAAACCCACCATAGATGGATGGATAGACAAATGGAAGGAAGACATGAAACATCCCTATCAAAATATCATCCATATTCATGGACTCATAAGAAGAAAAAAGGAAAAGATGAAATAATATGAATATAGATAAAATACAATGAATTGTTCATGATCCCCAGGGGGGACTCAGGCTCGACGTCTCTGCATCACTCAGGGGAGAGGAGCATTAATATAAGAAACATACTCTGTTATTCCCTGCCTGTCACTGAAAGTCGGTTTAAATATCTTACATTGAGAGGGTAGAATGCAAATCAGTTCTGCATCCACTAAACAATATAGTCCATCAGCATTAGTGTGTAGGCAGAGCAGTGTGCATTTGATTGCAAATATAAGATTAAGGTTAATTCCTTATTTCCTTTGTCAATATAGGAATGAATCTCTTCTGTCACCCAATTTCACCTCTCACGCACGCACACACACACACACAAACACAGACACACACACACACGAAGAATAACAATCCATGCTGTCTTTGCATAGGTTCTCTCAGATTGTGTTTCTCCTCCAGAGTCTGCCGAAATTCTATTTTAATGACGAACAATAAGGCGCCTGCAGTCACTCCATCACTTCACCACTCAGCTGCAGCTCAGACAGGAGGGAGGGGGGGGGACCTTTGGATATCACAAGACACCATTTGAATCACAAGACAATTTGAGGTACTGCATGTATGAGTAGCTTAGTCTGTTTAAGTATAATATAATGTAATGTTGATGCGGCAACTAGTCTATAGATCAGTGGACTGTATCTGATCATTTGGTGAACGATCAGAATCCACCTAACTAACTTTCTGTGTGTGCACATGCAAGTGTGGATGACACAATGTTCAGGTGTTTCTGTCTATTTGTGTTTGAAGTAAACCGTGTATGAGTGCAGCTGTGTGTGACCCATTGTTATGAAGTTGTATGGTCAGCCTGCCGGGCTTGGATAAAAATTCTGATATTATGTTTGGGTTATGTCATTTTGGCTTGGCTATTTTTGTGTGACTGTATAGATGGAATCAAAAAACGAAATGCCTTTTGGGTCGGACGGATGTCCACAGAAAACAGTGACCCAAGTCTTATTGGGTCAGACTTTTATTTTTTGTCCCTTTCTGTTGCTATGGCTAGGAAACAGTTAAGCAGAAGGTGGCTGCGGTAGAGCTCTCCTGTGGCGCAGGCTGCCAACACCTCTGCTCCTTAAAAGGTCAAGTTTACATAAGCTCCATGTTGAGCGGAAACATTCAATTCATTCTAATCAAGTGTGCAAACAACTTAGAGTTTAACTGTTTATCAGGGGTAAACATTTCTAGTCAGTTAAAAAAAATTTCCAATATTGTAATAGGTTATAAACACAAGGTCATTATTCAACAACTACATTTTCTCTTTCTTTCTCTCTTCTCTTTTATTAGTGTTACATATCCTCTGTTTAGGGTTTTTGAAGGTGAAGTGTATTTCTGAATTCATGGGAGAGAATCAGTGCAATAGGTTTAATAGTTTCCCAACAGACACCTTCAGGTTGTCATGGACAAAAAAGCCTGTCACAGAAACTGTTAACTTGGCGTAGATGCTGTCCCCAGTTGCTGTCCAAATGATTTAATATGAGGCCTGATAAAATAATGCGTGCATACAGCATTAAGTGGTATTTAAGTTGCAGAACGGATGGATTGTTTTAACTCACGCTTTATTCAAACAGTTGAATTTAGTCGGTCAGTTTTTATAATAGCCTCTGGTTCCAATTGAGAGAGTGATTGTCTGAGAGCTTTTAGAAATGGCCCCATTTCTAAGAAAATGTTCCAAAAGTCAAACCTCGCGCACTTGACTATAAAATTGGACTCGGATAAACTTAATGGCTGGTTTCAAATAATTAATCCAAGTCTGTGGAAAAGTGTCAGCAGATGTTGCTGCCTCTAATGAGTTCTGCTTTTTTTTTCTCCTCTCACAGTGACTGCTTTTAATCAGACTAAGAAAATATGTTTTTATAGTTTGTGCCTCTTTGTCCTCAATTATCAGCAATGTGACAGTTTGTGGATCTGATTTCCTCTTGAGTCGGCACTTCCACGACATTTTTACTGAATCTGTGATGATGCCTTTGAGTATTGAACCTGTTTCCGAGATGAACTCCTCTTAAGTTTCCTCTCCATCGGCTTCCTCTGATGCCTCTTCCCTTTTTTTGAGCCTCTGTGTCAGCTCACTTCCCGAAAAAAGAACAAGCAAAATCATACAAAATTAATCTCCTGCTGAGATGGCTCATTTTGACCTACTCAGAAACTTATTTTCTCTACAATACGGAATAAAAAAATGTTAAACATAACTCACCATGACATCCATCCCTCTCCGCGCCTTTTCCAACAATCGTTTAATGGATTGTAAATCCCAGTTTTCATATGACAAATGTGACGGCAAATCATTTCAATTTAGCTTTTTCTCCCCTTCCAATGAATTAATTTCCAGAACTGACTGTAAGGAAAGTATTACAAAATTGGTTACACACAAAATTTGAATACCACTATCAAGCCGGAGAATTTGGAAACCACACCCAGCTTTAACTACTTCAAAAGGTACGGTAATTTAATAGTGTTCCTCTCCTCTCTGATGGTGCGTGTGTGTGGGTGTGGGCTAAGAAATTCTGCGGGAAGAAAATCCAATTACAAAGTCCCTCCAAGAGAAATAATGAAAATTCAAATGGGTTATGTAAATCCTGCCTGTTAAGTGGCTGGGGACAAGTGTGGCAAGTACGAGGCTGTGCACATGCACACAGACGCACATTAGCCGTTTTGCTTCTCCAGCACTTTCATTTTTCCATATTCTAATCTGAATCCATCATTTCCTCCCTGTCACCTCACTGATAGCACTGCTAATGTTGCTTAATGAAATTTGTTGACAAAGGAACAGCGCTCTGTCCTGTTTTCAACATATTGAATTAGCTGTCTTGGGAGGGAGGAGGCGAGAGAGAGAGAGAGAAAACCCAAGAGATAGATGACTTCCTCCCGTCACTGTCAGCACACAGAGAACTTTTACAATCTCTTCAGGTCCCCCTGCCTCAATCTTTCTCTCCCCCAGCCCTCCCTCTTTTCTTGGTTAATATGGTTTCTATGTGCTGCTCACTGACTTAATGCTGCATGAAAATGGAAGAGTGAAGAAAGAGGGGGAAGAGGTGAGTGTGAGAGAGGGCACTGGGGATAGGCAGTGGATAAACAGTGAAAACAGAAGGGGGTGAAGGGGAAGAGGAGAGTGAGAAATGGGGGAGAAAGAGAGAGGGAGAGAGAGGCCCTAATGAGACGCAGAGTAAGAATGATGTATGAGGCAAGGATGTGAGAGATAGAACACCAAGAATGGGGATGGGGGGGACTAGGACTGGAGAATAAACATTGAGCGAAAACACCAAAGAGAGATCCGGTCGAAATGGTTGGGAAAACATCAAATAAAAAGTAGAATTGCTCAGGACAAAGGGTTGGAAGAGAGAAAAGGGAAAGAGTGATGGTTAAAAAGGAGGAGGAAGGCACTGGACCCAGTTCATCAACTCTCATGAGATGGGAGCACTTTGATGCTAATAAGATCTGGAGCAGAAAGGGTCAAGGTCATGTGTGTATATAATCAAAGATTTTAAAATAAATCTCAGTCCATCTTTGACTAATTCATAAGGAACAGCTTGCTAGTGAGTCCACATGTGATTTTACTCTGGGCCAGAGGGACTCATTAGTGGAGAGGGGAACTGAACCCCTCCATTGGATTTGCATTGATTAAGGCCTTTCTCGTTGGTTATCATCGGCAGACTCTCGACCCTTCTTGTGCTATTTATTCATCTGCTTTTCCCCACTGACGATTCCACGAGAATACTGTAATACCACCGTGACCCTCGTCCTGCTGCCCATCTTTGTTTTAGCTGTTAAAAGGAAGAAATAAGAGACTGAATCACTGGGTTTTTATTACCACAAACAGCAGAAAGCAGTTCAAAGATTTATTCACAACAAGGGTCAAAACCAGACTTAATGATGAGGGCATGAAAAGGCAAAGAAGTCCAGTCGAGGGCAGAAAAGAAAAGGAAATCTAAAACTCTAGAAAAAGATCAAAAGGTAACAGAAACCAGGGTTAACGAAGATACAAGCACGAGGAAACATCAGAGAACTGAACAAAGAAGCTTTGGCCTTGAGGGTAATACAGACTTTGTTCACATCTAACAATCCAGACCATGGATCATTTGTTTGTTACCTTTGAATTGGTTAGTTTTGGTTTCAAATAGAAAGATTTAGAAATAAGATTTAGAAATAGAAATTTAGGGAGCGGACCAAATCGTGTTTTATGGCATACGCCCATTCTTTCATCATCACCTACACAGGGTGCATCTACCTATACTGGACATCAATTGGGTTTTAGATGGACATGTGTCTTAAGTCAACTGTTTTTGAAAAGTGCATAGAAAACAGAAGTCTGTCTGTTTAAATAACAAAAATAAACAAAAAGATTCTCATTTTAATATGTTGGTTTTACTAACAAAATGATTGAACTTGTCCTTCAAACATCATATCTTCAGAGGCAAAGCAACAACCAACAGACACAGATAATTACAATCATAACATAATAAAACAGGAAATAATAATGTCCTTGACAATTAAACTGCATTTGACTTTCCCCTCCAAGAATGGATTAGGTCATGTTAAGATATGTGAGGGATTGTCCTGGTAAGAATGGAGGCGCTTTTACTGTCTGGCTGAGATTTCTCTGTCATTTTATCATAATAAAAATGACACAAGGGGAAAGTAAGTGGGCAGCAGCACAGGAGTGGCAGTAGGAGCTCTGTGCAATGAGACAAGACAAAATGAGAGGCATGGAAAGAGAAATGAGGAGGGGGTGTTGGCTAGAGCATAAAATGGCCTAGATTTCCAAATGTCAATGGATCCTAAAACCTTATCATCAAAAATATTGGAAAAAATCAATCAAACAAAGTAATATGCAACTAGAAATACTTCACCATGATTGTATGCCTCCACCAACCAGTGCAGTTTCCGTCTGTAGATTTTTTTTTTTTTAGATTCATATCAGGTAACTGTGACCTTTACCTTTAACCACTTCAATCTAATCAGTTCATCTTTGAGTCCAAGCGACAACTGATCAAAAGTTCCCTCAAGGTCATTCTCTTGATGGAAAGATTTCTCACCATTTATATATATTTGCTAAGAAGAGAGATTGTTTTTTTATGGGTGTGATCAATACCAGCAGATGAACTTAGATACACACATACATCACAGCCAAAAGCTGCATAAGGCTTGAGTATCAGCCTTTGTGTATATTACTCTGCACTATATTAGTCATGTGTTAAATGCTACCATGCTGTGTGGCTGTCAAAACCAACTGCCACTTTCACTAAGAAACTCCTGGCATAATTTTACCACTATAAATTCCTATTTGACTGATTTCTTTGATGAAAACCTCATGTTATGATGTTTCACATTCGTGCCATCGTGCAAGTCTCCTGGGTTATTAATGGACCAGTGTGAAGGGTTTAGTGGCTTCTAGTGTTGAGGTTGGAAATTGCAACCAACTGAACACAAATTCTACACACTGCCCCTTCAAATACTACAGTAAGGTTATTTTAAGGCTATTCATACTGGGTAGCAAATAAATCTAACAGAATTATTTAACAGCTTTTACCCTTGTATTTGTAAGTCCTTTGTGCATACTTAAAGCCTTTACTCACTGTTGGATCCACATCTTTTTAATAAGTAGGATTTTTAAAGATCTGGTCAGAAAAATCGGATACAACTTTCCATCTGAGAGTCATTGAGTAAATAACTGTTCTTCATTTCTAAAAAGCCTTAGTGTGTGATATAGGTTATTAAGAAAGTTTCCAAGTGTATCATTTATTTGTTGGAATATCAGCAAAGAGAGCTCAGTTTAAATGAATGTCAAAATGAATAACAAGTAATTAAGCTGTGACTTGAATAATCCAAAGAAAAACAGTTAAAATGTTAAATATCTGTTCTGAATCAGTGCATTTACAAGATTGTAAGTAATTACACAAAAGACTAAGCAAGAAATTAAAAAGTTCAAGCAACCCAGTCGGCTGGAAAAATGTCCTCAAATAGCTGTATGAGCGCATAAAAACAAATTCTATAATAATATTGATGTCTTCTGTGCCTTAGGATATTATAAAATATAATGGCACTCAGTAGAGACTATATATCGGCCATGGCCTAATAGTCCCTTTATGAAACCATATTTGAATACGCTAGATCTGGCTTTTTTAATTGGATCTGCAACAAATTGCACTCACTCGCAGATGTTCCCTTAATATCAGTTCATATTGCCATTAAGATCCATTAGATATTAGTTTGTTAATCAGTGAAAACATCAAACAACGCAACTTTTTAATAAAGTTTAAAATTCCTGGATCCTGGTTCTTGGCCCAAGTGTCATTCTTCCACCAAATAAACTAACCAACAAATTAACCACAAACCTCTGTGGTGAAGGTAGCAACGTCAATCACTACAACCTTAAAACTTTACATCTTCTCCCTTAACTCTCTCTCCTTATGTAGGTCACTATGTTCATGTATGTAATTATGTCACACTTAATGAAATGCTGAGGATGGGGAGGGCTTAATTAAATCACACTGCAGGAGAGGGACCATCTACTCTCATTCACAAGGTAAACATGTCCTTTAAGCTTCCACTTTTAGAAGAAGCCAGTTGTTCTTTGTTTTTATCCCAGTAGAGTTCACTCCTATTGTCGATCGCACACAATGAAGAGGACAGAAACAAGTATCTGAAAGGGGGGGGGGGGGGCATGTCACTTTTTAAGTGAGAACAGCTTAATGACTTATTTTCTCTGTGGCACCACTGGCAGGTATCCAAAGAGACAGAGTTCAAAGCAGCTTATTGACTTTGAGCATTGTATCATTTCACCAGAGGCTGAAAGCACAAACTCAAGAGTGAGAGTAAGACAATAGAGCTTCTAGTACAGATGATGGTAACATGAAAAGAGAACTGGAGCTGGAGATGAGGCAGACATCAGGCGGTGAGCGCTGGTTCTGGTGAACATGTCAGTTTCAAGTCATGTGTGAGAGGGAAAGGAAACACACACACACAATCAAGATGGCATCATGAAACTTTAAAGACATCAGATTTTTTTGTGTGCGCAGATTAAACACTTTATTATAAAAAGGTTTAAAAACAACCTCAAAGTCAAATTTAATCATGTCTCTTATACAGTATACTGATGTAAAAGCCATCTGCTGCAGGAGATGGCCTTAATGCAGCTTGAGGTTTGTTGCCACCCCCCAATAAACCGAACAGAGAAGAAGTCCTGTGTAGATGGACCTCCACTTTATATGATATGCAATAGAATCACAGAGTTGGTGTTTCTCTCACTCACAAGCGAAAATTGAGTGAAAGAAGAAAGAAGTGGCAGTTCTTCCACATGAAGAAAAATTAGGGATTAGACTTTCAGAGAATTTACTTTTACTATTTAACTGTATCAAAGTTAAACAAGGTTAAAATCCAGTGAGATCAGTGTTGAGCAGTTGGTTAATGGGAAAACTTGAAGAGATTTTCCAACACTGACACAAGCATCGGGAATTGCCGAGTCGGGAATCTGCGAGTTTGCAAATCTATACTGATCTGACATGAATTCAATTCAAGATTTTATTATCAAATGCACAACAATAACATTAAGCAGTCGCTGGCAATGAAATGGTTGAGTCACAGGCTCTCTTCTAGCAATGGTCAAGTACTTACAACTAAAAAATAAATAAAATAGAAATAGTATAAAATAGAATAAAACAGAATATCAAACATTTTAAATAGAAATTAAAAATATATATCTAAAAATATATATATATATACAGCTGAAGAGAAAAATAAAACAACAATAGTGCAATTATGTGCAATAGTGCAAATATGCCACGGTGCTGGTTTGGTGGAGTTATTGCAGTTCATCACCCCTTTAAAGTGTATCAGTTTCTTCCAGATAGAGCAGCAATTCACTTCTTCTTAACTGCTCCAAAACCGCAGTCGTGCTCTACAAAAACTGGCCAGTGCTGTTTTTAGAGCGGCAAACAGGAAGTGATTTCTGTTGTGTTCACCAGAGTTCGCTAAACTGATGGCAATTAGGCAATAATTCATTCTGAGCACCCTCACAAGTTAAACAACAACAACACGTACCATATGCACAAGTTAAGTTTTAAAGGGTAGCTCTAGTTTTGCATATTGCAACACGGGCGATCTCATAAAGCATTTGAAGAACCACTTTCTTACAGGATTGATAGCATACAGCTGTTAAAATACATTCTACATAGTCTTTAAATGCACTGGTGCCGCATTAGTACCTGATATTTGCCCTTACACAAAGTCCAGGTGTTGGAATTGTTATTTCCGGATGTGTAGAGTCAAAGGGTCATATAATGTTTCACCACTGAACTGGGATGTTTTAGTTATACTGTACCTATGACAGCTTTTCTTCAAGTTTGCTAAAAAAAAGGGTAAATAAATGCTTGTCTGGTATAATTTAAAGTGCCAGCTGATATGTACAATATCCCATTGTTCAAATTTGCACACATCTGAGAATAGGCCATAAATGATTTGTTCAAATCACGCACGATTCAGCCAAATGAAAATCGATTTTCATTACTTCACATTGATTTCATAGCTCCTTGTGTTCTCAGTTATGGTTGCCTTGGCTACGATATTCGAGTGTTTAATTGAACCGTGGAGTGTTTGTGTATTTGTTCATGTGCGAAAATGTGTAATGAATATGATGAGTCTTTGGTGAAGAAACACAGTGTCAATGATGTCGGCTGGAAAGTATGTGTCTGTGTGAAAGTCACATCATTTTATGATGGCATGACTGGCTGCTGCTTGCACACGCACATGCAAACACACACACACACACAGATTTTTGACCAGTGTCCTTTAGCAGTTTGATGAGGTGACTGACAGCCCCGCGGTGATGTAATGGCTGAGTGAATGAGCACAGATGGCAGCGAGAGAGTTGGCAGATCTGTAATGTCGAGAAAACTTTGTGTCAAAGTACAACATGCCCGACAGTTTTTCATAATACACAGTTGCAGCTAATTGGAGGTATTGATATGAATGTTGTGGTTATTGTAACATTTAGTCTGGACCCGCATTTTAGCATTTTCTCACACACAAAAGCTGAGAAATGAGGTATAGCTCTTGGTGCATAATAACTCTCCTCCAGTTTAAATTGAAATATATGCATGGTTTTGGAGTGAACCTATTTCAATTTGAGTATGATATTTAATTATAAGCTCCCCTACTATGCAGAGACTTGTAAAATTCCTATTTCTGTGTCCTTATTTTCTTGATTAACCGATGATAAGTCATTGTGTTTCGTACGTGTGGTAAATAATATAGCCCCTGACATGCTCACACATTTGAAACCACCAAATATGTGTTTTCCTCGTCTGAAGTTGTATTGCTCTATTTGTTGCAACGCAAAAAAGCTCTTTGAAATAGTTTATAAAATTGATGCAGACTCATAACATATTTTGGCATTTGGTTTAAGGCAGATTTTTAGAAGTGGATGTGTGTAACATTCTTTTTCATCTAGTACCTTCCAAAAGCAACAGAAATGTTAACCCGCTCAACTCTGAAGTTCTTGCTCTGCAAAGTGCAAACTAATCCATTAGTGTGACATGGATCATGAAACCCAAATACTCCCTAAGGTGTATTTCTTCATTTGCTCCGATCACCCTCTTCTCCCATTTTCTTCCTAACTCTTCCTTTCTGTTGATTCCTAATGTGTCCGTCTGCACAGTGTCCAAAGCCATTGAACTTTTATGGGAATGGATGTATGAAATATGATTTGTGCTTTTACTGCTGAGCTGCGGGGAAATCATATTGAAGCTAACAGCATTCAGAGTAATGTAATTCTATTACCATTTAAACTTGTGTTATGCCATTAACATGGGTGAAATGGAGGAGAGGGAACTTCACTAAATTGGTGAAGACAACATCTTCAAGACTGCAAACACAGGATCATAATTTAAACTCCTAAAGTGAAAAGTGAAATGATCAAAGTAGTTCAAATTTAGAAATGAGAGTTATTCAATGTCGATCAGAAAAATAACCAGCTTAGTCTGAGGCCTGGTTAATGATCTGTCAGAACTATTTTATAAGACATCCTGTCAGAGCACTCCAAACCACCACACATGAAAAACCATTCATTACAGAGCGGGAGGGACCTGGTGGAGGTGCATACAGTGATTTTCCCTGCCAAAAAATTAATTTCCAGTATGTGACACACAACAGACGTAGTACTCAACCTACATATAGAGACAAACAGTTATTCATTCTCACATTCACAGGACAATTTGGAGACTCCTACATATCTAACCCCAACCTACATGTCTTTGGATTGTAGTGGTACCAGGTAGAACACTGGTAGAACGTGTCAATTCCACACGGAAAAGCACCACTATGCTGCCCTGATCCAAACAATGAAGGTTCAAACATACTAAGTTTATTATACCGTAGTCCATACACTTTTTTCTAGTTAACAATACTGAGGCAAAGTCAAATATAAATTATAACAGTTTAGCTTTAAAGCAGATTTTCAGCAGATTTGTTTGTTGTTCTACTTATCTCCTTGTGGAAACCAACCATAATCCGTGCACCTCCCTCACTGTATCATCTCTTTACTGGGTAAGATTATCCCCTGTTCACCAACTAAACAAGGATAATAGACAGAAATGCAATTGTTGAATATATTGGATCCATCCTTTAAATGATGGAACAGAAGTAATTTCAGTCTGTGTATTAATCAGTAACACAGCCAGACAGAATAAGATTGATTCCCATTGGCACTAAAGTAGGAATCATTTAAGTTTGAGCGGTTATTCTCGGAGGTAGAATCGTAATGGAAACCCATTTCTCAATTTGCTCATTTCAATTAACTGTGCGTGTGAGTTTGTATTAAAGGTGCGATTCGGCACAGCAAATATTTGCATTATTATTAGAAGCACAGCTGTGTGTGTAGCCCGGCAAGTCTCCAGACCAATGAATAAAATGAATAAAGCAGGCAACAAATATTAAATGTCCTTAACCCGTAACATTTGGAGACCCTGACTCTGACATTTGCACTTCAAGCAGGACTTTGCCATATTTAATATTAATGCTAATAATTTGTGTACATGCACACACAATTCAATAAACAAAGGAGAAGACAGGGTAAAGCAGCTTAAAAGACAAATAGTTAGCTTTCAGACAGCCGTTAAGTTTAATCATAATCCAAGAAAGTTGTTTTCTTTTTCGTTTTTCATGTTGTAACATCAGGAGAAATGCTGTTGGAATGAAAATGTGGCTATGTTCATATACTGACATGAATACTGTAGTGTAATAAAAGAGTAAAAGGCCTGGACAGTCTTTAAGATTAGTTAACACCACTGCCTTAGGGAGGACTTTCTTCTTTCTTAACTGGACACATGGGCTCCTTCCGTCTGTTTCAATTTGTCTCAGTAATAGCCAATATATGCAAGATGGATAAGAGGTAAAAGGTGGATGGAAAAGGAAATATCAGATAGCAAGAGGGGAATAGGACAGTTGCAGAAAAGATTCATGGAAACAAAGGTACATTATTCAAAAACATATTGAAATAACTGCAGACACTGACCTTCTGGTAAGTGCAGTTGTTTGCTGTTGTAAGCAGAAATTTATAGCACAGATTAAAAGTGCTGATAAATGTTATCTTTGTGTTTTCATCTCTGTGCCAAGATAAGGGGAAATGAGCCAAACTTATCTCAAATGTGCCCTAAAGCTGTTTCCAGTGGCTGCTCACAACACACCAGTGACTCTGAACTAACCACACCATTTTACAGTCCAACATTAATATTTAAGATAAATAACTAAGCAACTAAACAAAGCAAATAGAGCCAAATATATAGCACATGAATGAGTAAAATCTGCTTAAAATCTAAACTAAAATGTGCGTCTTTCGGCACTGTTTACAATTTTTGTGGCTATCAATTTTTGTGGCCATCAGAAAGCCTTGCTGAAACTTGGCCTGGTCATAGTGCCAGTCCATAAAAAATATATGACATATATATTGGAGTCAGCTTCCCTTTAGGCAAATCATATTGTCATTGATAAATCTGCACTGAAAGTGACTCTGATACAAAGGACAATGGGAGCTGAGTGTCATTGTTTGGATGGAAAAACAAAGGGAAGGATGCAGGGAGAACAACAGCGCGAGTGTAAGGTGCAGAAATAATGAGAGGGGGGGGGGGTGCGGAGCACGTAAATTAAAGAGTGGAAACGGTGAATTTGTTGCTGGCAAATGAAGCAAATTAGAGAATTAAAGATAAAGGTCCCTTGTCGGGGGAAAGTAGTTTAACGAGAACCACAGAATTTCACCTTTTCAGGAACCTCACATTCAGCATCACACATTCATTATCCACATAAAATTGATTATATGGTTCTGTAAATTGACATAAAGAGAGACAGTTGTGCTCATTAGCAAATGGGAGCTGGGATATGATTCACAGTGAGGAAGGAAAAACACAATGGATAAGAGGCAGAGGTGCAGAACGGAAGCAGGCGAGGAAGAAAGAAAACGCGGAGGAGAAGCATCAGTGGGTTAAAGCTGCTGAGTGATTGCTGCATCAGCTCGTACAGTGCAGCAGAGCAAGTACATGTTCCCTGACTCAAATGGATGCCTTCACTGTACTGGCGTTCCCACTGCTGCTCCTGTGGTTGGAGAACATTGCTGTTGTCGGCTTTACTCTATAGTTCTTGTGTCTCACTGTTTTCTGGTTGGCATGTTTTTCTGTCTCCATCCCGTCAGCACCGAGCAGGATATACCTCAAGTTATGAGCTGGTAATGGTCCACCTTTTCCTATACTGTAGCTTGTGGGTGTGTTAGTGTGTGAGCATCTCTCCTCTCCTCTCCTCTCCTCTCCTCTCCTCTACTCTCCTCTCCTCTCCTTTCCTCTCCTCTCCTCTCCTCTCTTTCCGTTTCCGGTGCGAGTGAGTGGTGGTGGTGGAAGCGTGAGTGGCGCGGAGAATTTGAACTGGGTTTGCCCGTTTACTGGGATTTCCTTGTTTTTTTTCTCATTTCATATCTGCATGATAAGGTAAGCTTTTTTTTCTCTTTAATATCGTCTTCAAGTGTCAACGACAGACCGCGGGTTTGTCGGGGGTCTCTGGAGGAATGGCGTCCATGGAGACGCCACCTCCGTCACTCCGGCAGGGAGTCAGAATAGTCCCGCCGGGGGACAACGTTAAGGTGGAGGAAGTCCTGCTGGCTGTTGGAGAACAGGTGGGACACGATGATGTAGTTTATGCCTCCAGAATGAGCAAAGCGGTGGTGGTATTTCTCAAGGAGGAACCACAGGTGCACCAGCTGATTGCCAGTGGAGTGTTTATTAGGGACGGCTTCGTGCAGGTGAACCCGCTGTCGGTTCCCGCAACTCGGATCACGGTATCCGGAGTTCCGCCTTTTATTTCAAATGAGATCTTAAGATCCGAGCTCAGCAGATTTCGTAAATTTTCAAGCGGGTTCAGAACGCTTAATTTAGGTTGCAAGGATCCCAAATTGAGACATGTACAGTCCCTGAGACGGCAGGTTTTTATGTTCTTGTCATCCACCACGAGGTCTCTGGAGGTTTCCTTCAGAGTGAAGCACGGGGATGGGTTCTACATGGTGTACGCCAGCTCCGGGAGCTTTAAGTGTTTTGATTGCGGGGATGTGGGGCACAAGCGTTCCTCGTGTCCGCACCACCAGCGGACCGGTGAAGCGGCAGGTGGTAGTGGCAGCGGCCCGCAGGCGGCTGCCGCTGCCGCTCCCGAAGAGGCGGCAGCACCCAGCGGCTCAGGGGCCGCGGCGGCACCGAGCGCCGAACCGGAGGCTGAGCCGAGCGACTCAGGGACCGGGGCGGCGCCCGGAGCCGAACCGGAAGCAGCGCCGGGCGCCGCGGCGGAGGACGCGTCCACCGCAGCGGTAAAAACCACTGGCGGCAGAGCCTTGAGTGGCGGTGATGCAGTGAGTGGGGGGGACGGTTCACAGCCTGAAGCAGAGAAGTCAGAGGGGCAGAGTCTGTCCAAGAAATTTCGTGTGTCTGAGGACGTGGAAAAATCCTCCCAGTCTGCACCTGCAGAAATGCCACATGTTGAGGAGGCAGGTCCCTCAGATGCCACAGAGCACTGTGTGAACAACGATGAGGGACAGAGTCTTTCAGCCAGTCAGGCCGCAGGTGAAGAGATGGAGGAGGAGTCAGACCTAGAGAGTGTAGCATCTTTTGGGACCCCAGCTAGAGATATCTCTCTTTACACTTTGGAAGAAATAAACAACTTTCTTGACGTAACCTATGCGAGAGTAGCCAAAGTGGAAGAGTATTTTGATGATACAGAAAAATGTATTAGATCTGTGGCTTTTCTGAAAAGACAGTTTGGGTTGGACCAGCTCGACGAGAAGAAACGTTTCCGTCTGAAAAAACACATGACAACCCTGAGGAAACAGGCTAAAGGAAAAACAACGAGACAGACGAGGAGCACTGTAAAATAATCATGCATCACTTGGTGTTTTCTTCTTCACTGATTTCTGTATTTTTCCTGTTTATTTTCTGCTCTGACTTTTCTATGGGGAAATTAGTGAACGTCTATGCCCCTAATCAAGGTGCAGAGAGAGTACGCTTTTTTAAGTTATTAGAAAACGAACTTAAAAACTATCAGCAGGACCAGCTAATTGTCGGTGGTGATTTCAATTGTACTCTAGATTTTACTGTGGACCGGACCAGTGAAGAACCTCACCCCCAGTCAGCGCAGACCCTTAACAGTCTCATTAAACAGCAAGATCTGGTTGACACCTGGAGGATAAAGCATCCAACAGCCAGACAATATACATGGATGAGGGTCAGAGAAAACAGGGTGACGGCAGCCAGACTAGATATGTTGCTTATATCCCAAAACCTTCGAGCCAGACTAAGTGACAGCATCATTAGCCCGGTTGGTTTTTCAGACCATCATCTGGTTAGCATAGAGTTAGTAATTTCACCAGGTGAGAGGGTTAAATCCTACTGGTGTTTTAATAACAAACTGCTGCAAGACACTGCGTTCTGTAAAGCTTTTGAGCTGTTTTGGCGCCAGTGGAAAAATAAAAAAACAGATTTCAGTTCTTTAAAGCTCTGGTGGGAGATAGGCAAGGCACAAATTCGCGTGTTTTGCCAACAGTACACCTCTTACTCCACTGCCACAGCTAAAGCAGTCATTCAAGAACTAGAGGCTAGCATTATAAACATAGAGGAGGGCTTAGTTGCAGATTCCACCACAGGTCAAACACTACTGAAAGAAAAAAAGTTGAAATTTAGCTCATACCTGCAGGAGAGGGTTAAGGGAGCTCTCGTGAGGTCCCGGCTGCTTCATCTAACAGACATGGATGCACCAACTGCTTTCTTTTTCGATCTTGAAAGATCAGTTGCACAGAGAAGACAGCTCACCTGCATTAGACTCCCAGGGGGCGGAATAACCACCTGTCCAGGCGAGATGAGGAGCCAGGTGTCAGCTTTTTACACCGACCTGTTTGGTGCGGAAAGTTGCTGCATGGAGTCCCGTGAGGAGCTGCTGCAGGGACTCCCCTAGCTTAGCCACGAGGAGAAAACTGCCCTCGACTCTGAGCTAACTCTGCAGGAGCTGACAGAAGCGGTGAACCAGATGGCATCAGGACGAGCGCCAGGAATTGATGGTCTCTCAAATGATCTGCTAAGGAGATTCTGGAGCATCATTGGTCCGGACCTACATGGCGTCTTTTTGGAATGTATGAGAACAGGTTCACTTCATGTCTCTTGTCAGCGAGCAGTAATTTCCCTGCTGCCAAAGAAAGGAGATTTGGCCTTACTTAAAAACTGGAGGCCCGTTGCTCTCCTGTGCACAGACTACAAGGTACTTTCAAAAGCCTTAGCCAACAGACTAAAAAACATTTTGGAGATGATTGTCCACAGGGACCAAACGTACTGCATACCAGATCGAACAATCATGGACAATATTTTTCTTATAAGAGATGTTATGGATGTATGTAAAAAATATGAGTTTGACTGTGGAATTGTTTCGTTGGATCAAGAGAAAGCTTTTGATAGGGTAGATCACTCTTATTTATTTGACACATTAAGAGCTTTTGGTTTAGGTGATGGGTTTATTGCGTGGCTCAGCCTATTATATAATGGTGCACAATGCATGATAAAGATGGGGACAGGGCTGACCAGACCAATCCATGTACAGCGGGGCGTAAGACAAGGCTGTCCAATCTCTGGGCAGCTATACAGTCTGGCCATAGAGCCCTTGCTTTGCAGGTTGAGGGGTAAGATCAGTGGCCTCTTGCTGCCTGGTTTCCCAGATCCAGAGTATTCCCTCATAGTCTCTGCATATGCAGATGATGTAAATGTGTTGGTCTCTAATCAACAAGATGTATCTTCTTTACAAGAAGCACTTTCACTGTATTGTAAGGCTTCCTCTGCACGGGTGAACTGGAAAAAGAGCGAGGCTTTGTTGGTGGGACAGTGGAGAGGTCAAGCAATACCAGGTCTGCCTGGTGGTCTTGAGTGGGGGAAGGAGGGCCTAAGAGTTTTGGGTATATTTTTGGGTAGCGATGTGTTTCTAACAAAAAACTGGGAGGGAGTGAAGGAGAAGGTGTGTGCTCGGTTGTCTAAGTGGAAACGGTTGCTACCCCAGCTGTCCTATAGGGGAAGAGCTTTGGTTGCCGGCAGTCTGGTTGCCTCGACTCTCTGGCACAGGCTTACGGCTTTGACGCCACCAAGAGGACTAATTGAGGAACTACAAAGAGCCATACTGGATTTCTTCTGGTCTGGCAAACACTGGGTTCGGGCAGCAGTCCTCTATCTGCCGGTGGTGGAAGGAGGACAGGGACTGGTGGACATCAAGTCCAAAATTGCCGCTTTTCGCCTTCGGGCAGCTCAAAGACTACTTTACAACTGTGGCCCGAGGTGGGTTGATGCGGCACGTCTGCTGCTGAGGAGAGCTGGAAGATTAGGCTACGACAAACATCTCTTCCTATTAAGAACGGAGGACATGGATCTCACCGGGCTGACCCCGTTTTACAAATCAATGTTAGATGCATGGCAGACTTTTCATGTCAGAAGAGAAAACAATGAAACACCTGGTTTGTGGCTGTTTGAGGAACCCCTGTTCTTCAATGACTTCATGAGGTCGGAAACACTGCAGTCTGCCAGCCTCAGAGAAAACCTCAGACGAGCTGGATGCACCAAACTGGGCCATCTGATAAAGATGACAGCAACATCGGTGGATACCCTGAGAGAGAACAGCAATATCAACTCTACCAGACTGATAAACAAAGTGTTGGAGGAGGTCTGTGCCGCCCTGCCGCAAACCATGAGAGTCTTTGCAAGGAACAATGCTCTGTGTGACCAGTGGAGTGATGACTCGGTATACAGTTTCCCCTCCTTATTCATCAGCCCAGCTGTAGGGGAGTGGCAGGAGAGGCGTGGTCAGTTGTTGTCCTTCCCAACTCCTCACCCAGACAGCTTTCAGACGGTGGGAAAAAAGTCTGTCTACCAGACCTGTGTAAAGGTTAGCAATTTGCGCACTCTGGAAGATGTGAGAGAGTCGAGGTGGACTGGGCTATTGGAGCCAGAGGCTTCTCCGAAAGGCAGCTGGCTGGCCTTGTACAAACTGCCCATTGAAAAACGGACAGCAGACCTCCAGTGGAGGGTAGTGCACGGGGCGATAGCTACAAACAGATACAGAGCGCACCTTGATCCGGAGCTGGGGGAGGGGTGTACGTTCTGCTCCCAAGCTGAAACACTGGAACATTTATTTGTTCAGTGTCCACGGCTGGAAGCACTCTTTAATGTGTTGAAAGGGTGGTTTCAGGGCCTGGGAGAGGTATTTTCATTTGGTTTGTTCATTTATGGTCCGAAATATTCTGCAAAGGAAAAAGCTGTACACAACCTGTTAAACTTTGTCTCTGGTTCTGCAAAGCTAGCCATTTGGCTGACACGTAGGAACCAAGCACTGGACTCTGGTAGCGTGCATCCGGCGCCAATGCTGGTTGGATTTCTGAAAGCCAGACTCAGAGTAGAACACGCCTACTACAAAATGATGGACAATTTGATGACATTTAGCCGCATATGGGCTGTTGGGGGGATTCTAAGCACCCTTGGGGATGACGGGGAACTGATTTTTAACCTGTAATTTGAGATACGACAGTTTGTATGGATGTGTGAGTGGGTATGTACATGTGTGTGTGTATATATCGAAAATAATCTATATGTAGTATTTAATAACCTTGTTTGGTTGCGGTGTACAGCTGGTGGCTGACGTAAGAAGTGTTTTTGTTCCTGGAAATAGAAAATAAATGGATTTTGAAAAACCAAAAAACCTCTCCTCTCCTCTCCTCTCCTCTCCTCTCCTCTCCTCCCCATGTTCTTACTCAACTAGACCTGGGCAATCCGTATGTTGCTGACTGAATGTGGAATGCTAGTAAGAAATAAAATGGTGATACATTTGCATTAATTATGTGGGTGGCTTTGACGAAAGTTTCACTATGGAGAGATGAATAAATGCATGAACAATCAGCCAGCTTATAGAGAAAGGAAGAACATATCTATCCTCTGCTTGATTTGAGTACAAACACATTTACGATAGAGTGGATCCAACTAAGAATATATACACTTATACCCAGAGTTTTCAAAAGGAGCAGAATTGAATGCGCTTCTTTGTCCCCGGCCTTGTGATGTTATTGTGTTCTTTGTTCCCAGAGGACACAGTTCACTGCAACATTGTCCTTGCAGTTCTGAGAATGCGTCTTTTTATTAAAAGTGAAGAGAAGAAAAACAATAGGAGGAAAATGCATATGAGCTGCTGATTATGCACCAGCCTCACTCAGCGCGAGTAAACAAGAAAAAAACACAAACAAAAAAACGTCTACAAAAAATTGTAACAAGTGCTATTTTCTATTCCTATTTCAAAACAGTTTCTTATAATTTAAAGATTTTAATAATTACGATAATAAGCTCTGTATGTTATATTTCAGGTGGTGGTAGTGGTGTATTATGCTGTTGAAGTATATGACTATACATATTGTTACATATTGTTTTTGTTATCAACACACTGACTTTGACACATCATCATTTAAAATGACCTTCGGCTGATTCAGACCCGTGTGTCAATCAGTCTGTGTACAACACTGTTGATTCCAGGATATCAGCAGTGGTTTGTGGATGTGTAACTGCACCTTTCCTTCTGCTCATAGAAAAAGGGGTGAGCACATTAAAGGTAAGAAAAGCCTATACAGGCTGTCCTTTCTCACTCCATTTACTTGTCTAATCTAACACTTACACACACACACACAGACACACACACACACAAGTAATTGTCACCCTCGCTGAGGAAGAAAGCACGGTCATTAATACAAAGAAGGACAGAGAAAGATTAGGCTTCTGTTAGGTCTGCAAATTGGACAACAGAAAATCAATTCAAGCACAAACAGAAGCTAATATACATTTCCCCATGAAGCAAGGTCTCACTGTGTGTGTGTGTGTAAGTGTGCATCTGTATGTGCACATCACTGCAGCCTCATATGAAAACAGTAATATTTACACACAAAAAAAGGAAAGCTGCTGTATAAGGAGGAAGAAGAGAGGAAACTGTAGAAATAATTCACCCAAGGTACAGGGCTACCCTCTCACACACACACACACACACACACACACACACACACACACACACACACACACACACACACACACACACACACACACACACACAACCAGATCCATAGAGGGATTAATTACTTAATCTGTACTGACTGACAGCCTTGACTTGAACATTGATGTAATCAATAAATGCCGGAGAATGTAAGAAACGCACAAACCAAAAAAACATGTACACCAGAGGACAGATAAAGGTTATAGTGCCACAGGAGACTTTTAAATAACAAAACATGTTCACTTGAAAAAACACTAACATCCAAATATAACCAGCCTATTAAATAGAAACAGAAATTTCAGGTCCACTCTCCTCATCAACATTTGATGATTAAATAGAATTTTTCAAGTTGAAAAATCTTTGTTGATTGATTGTATATTGATTGTATAATTTGTTGAGAACAAAATGACGGAACAACAATCATTGAACTAGTCTTTGTGTAATGCAGAAAACCTTAAAGCCACATTTTTATTAAACTGATGCCATGAGTGCATTTTTTGCAAAACTAGATCCCAGATATTCATAAAGAAAGGATTTATCAAAAATATTTTGTACAGGAGAGGAACTCGAAACAAAATACCAGACAGCCATGATGTTCAGATAAGTTTTAAAATTATGTTTGGCCTTCGCAGCTTGTTCCGTCTGATCCCAGTCTGTACGGGTTTTGTCTCTCAGAGTTCACCACAGCCCCAAACTCTGGAGAACAGCAGCGGTTGCTTCACTTTAGAAAAATAAATAAAAGAGAAACAATGGTGGCACACATTGGGCTTCATACTTCTCAGCCCTGTGAAGGGTCCCATTTCTTGCCTTCAGTGTCACCTTCAAAGCCCTCCCCTCTGACTGTTTGTTCCTGTGAAAAGTGGGGGTGCTGGAAGAGAGTGGTCTGGATCACACCAGCCTGCTGGAATTGGATCCATAAAGCCACACACTGTTAAATCTCTCACAGGTGAAGCACACTGCCCCAGTAAACACACACACACAGCCTAAAATGCACAATGGAGCCAGCACACCGGTACGGTCACAGACATTTAGGTGAGACATTCATATTAAATTTAACTAGACACATGAGCACCAAGATAAAATGGGAGCGAAATAGGACCGAGACCTCAGTTTGACCTAACAAGGCAAACACAAACACCATGTTCTCTTCTCCACGATCCTCACCATTTGTTAGCTTGTCCAAGCAAATATTTCACCGACCATTACTCCGACACCAAAGGAACTGCAATGACCCTGCTGGGAAAAGACTAAAAACAAGAGGAATTCTGTCATTGGTTGAGGAAAGAATTGTTCACCTTTCAGAGGTGAGTTGTGGGTCTGCACTGAACACCCCGTTTCAGGCTCTAAAGGACTTTCTGCAGCAACACTGAAGTAAAGCAAATGCCTTACCCTCTGATTTTAAATCTGCAAGAATCAATGTTTTCTGTATCAAATCATATAGATAAAGTTTTCCATGTTGCTAATAGGTTATGTCCTTACAGTCTAACCCCTTTAGTAAGAGAGGACAAATGAGCATCGAATGGAAAACAGACAAACCTGGCATCAAGCTGGTGAACATGGTCTATCATCGAGTAAATCATTGGTGCGGAGATTTTACTTTGGAGTGGAGGAGGAGCTAAAAGGACTGAGTTATCCATTATATTCAGTTACATGTTGAGAAACACAGCAACCAATCAATGGTCACATTGTCCAGGGTTTTGGATTCGAAACTAGGAATGAATCTGAACCCGTCAGATGGTTTTTGCATGTTTCTCCTTCTAGTGTTATGTAAGCAATACATACTGTATGTAAATAGAAATGTTTCAAATTATTATTTACACAACTCTGAATAATGTAGGCGCACATGAAGAGACCAGGCATTTTAATTAAGGTGAGCTTGGTGAGCCACTGTCTCAGCTGTCTTAAGTATGACACCCAGGAGGTTTTCACTAGAGAATGTTTGTACACACCAGAGTGTACTTTTATCAATTAGCTTCTTTAGTCAGTCAGGATTTAGCCCTGTTTCCATCTCAAAATCGACCTATTTATTTTGTATCTACTTGCTCATTGCAGCTACAGCACAAATACAGTGTTTCTATGCCCTTTAAGATGCTGATGCCTGATCTCTGCAGCAGTGGAATCTTGAGGACGACTCAAGGGACCTTTGCAGTCATGTTAAAATCAGCTCTTGAATCTTTTTTGTACAATATCTGATTCAGAAGCCCTCCTCCGTGATTCAATGGGGGGTCACAGAGGAGGTTGATACCATTTCCAGAGGCTGTAAATGCAGATCTGTTTTGGTTGCAGTTCTCTGAGCAACAGCCCTCTGTGATGTTTTAACTTGGGAGGTGTAGCATGGTGCTCTGAATAATCAATAACATCAGCAGTGCCCATTTAGACTGACAGCCCATCAGTTAGTCAGACATTTTTTTTGTATTTGCCGTTTCAAGTGGGCTATTCACTATCTCCCCACCCTGCGATCACGGCCACATTAACTGCACCCACAATTAAGTGATGTCCTTTTCTGCCGCTACCAAAACCAAAGCGACGCAGCGCTGCAAATCTTTCCTTCAGGCTCCGAGTTGATGACTTTTTCTCATCCGTCTGGAAAGCCTCAGGAGGAGTATTCTTCTTCTGCTCTCCTGTCATAACAGCCGTCATTGTACCTTGGTCACAACCATTGTCTGGTTGTGACAAGCATCACAGGCACCAATGTAATGAGACGTGAAGGGAGAGCACCAATGTGCTCCACGAATGTTTGTAATACAAACAATATCAACCACAGGCAGCTTCCACTTCTATTTGCGCTTCTCTTTGTGTGGGTTTTTGTATGTCTGTTACACAGACACTAGGGATAAGTCCCAGGATGACTGTTCACACACAGAGCTGAGCAGGGACGAGGAATGCACGGTGGGATAGAACGAAGCAGAACCGATTTAACTATCCCTTGTTGGTTGGACATTCTTTGTGTCTGTTCAAACTGTGTGAAATATGGAGTGCGCTACTCTGATTCAGTCTGAGGACACATCTACAGTATGTTTGTTTGTGACAAAACAATACGCTACCAATAGCCATACAGTGATTTGAGCAGATGCAGCTTTGGCGTAACAACCACTGTCATGTAGTTTTAGGGATCGTCATCACTTTTGAACTCCACATTCGATTTAAAGGGTTGTATCCATGGTTATGCTTTTTGGTGACTGGCCAGGTAAATAAAAAACTGTGATTAAACTGAAACTGAGTCACAGAGACTAAGTGAAGTACAGTTAGAAATCCCAGCTGCCACAATCCCAGCCTGACACTAAAACGGTTACCAAGGCACGGCCAACATGCGCGTGCACACACACACACACACACACACCAATTGTACAGCTGTCTTAGTGAGGACACTCATTGGTATAATGCATTCCCTAGACCCTAACCCTAACCATACTAACACAATGCCCTCACTTTCCCAAAATGTCCTCACTCCGTTGGTTGTAGACTCAAAATGGTCCTCACAAAGATAGCTGTACAAGCGCAAACAAATGAGAGAATGATAAAAGTGTTTCTTACCTTTTGTCTACAACAACAATACATGACTCACCTGCGGATCTGAGAGCACTATACTGTACTATAATTATTTTGATATTTTGAAAATTTTATGTCAAATACATTCATCTTGAGTTTATTTATGAATGGTCAATAGTCATTATTATCATTGGAAAAACTCTCCAAATAATCAATAGTATTACAATCATTAATTATAACTTTATTTATTATAGTATATCTTTAACATCAAACTATACAAATCAATTTAGCTGGAAGTGTCGCTGCTTGTTCATGTACAAGCATATTCCATGTCTGTGCATCTGCATCTGGATGTAAATTTGCTCCACAGCTGCATTTCAGTGAAGGGCATTGGCCAAATGAGCCTCCAGCAGCAGTCAAGCAGGCACCTTTCAAAGAAAATCCATGTGTGCAGGCAGTTGGCTGGGATAGCCCGCTGGCAAAGTGATGGGGGGGGAGTCAGGAAAAATCAAATATCCACATCAATTTGAGTTTCATTGCAATTCAGGTATTGATCAGCGGCAACTTGACTTGACGATAACGCTCATGGTTTCTGAGAAAGTCACAGGAGGAAACACAATTCAAGGCTCTCTCTCTCTCTCTCTCTCTCTCTCTCTCTCTCTCTCTCTCTCTCTCTCTCTCTCTCTCTCTCTCTCTCCCTCCCCCTCTCTCTCGGATTGATCGAAGTAGAGTACACACACTGCTCATTTCACTCATTGCAGAAAACAAACTGTGCATACTGCAGTGTTGCAACACAGTGATCCAGTCACCTACCTAAATTCAGAGGTAGGTTACCTCAGTAGTACATTCACAAGCTCCCCCTTTGTAAAAAGAAAGAAGCATGAATGGTGTTGGTTAGTGAGAGTCACTGAGCACTCAGGAGAGGACATGAGAGGCTACTCCTCCATTATGTCTAGACAGTCTCAGCTTCCTCTAGCACAGACAGGTAAATGAAGAGTGAGGAAGTGTCAGACAAATGCAGCCAGGATGCAGTGATATATTGACGGCTGTCAGTTCTCTTCAGAAACTGTGGGAAATGAAAGAACATGACTTATTCCCTGGGGCCTAATCCTGTGTGGTGATAAGTCACCAAAATTTAAAAACATACAAAACAAACACTTATACTTTGCATCCCCTATTGTAATGTAATCTTTTAAAGTGGTACAATCATGAATTGTTGCAATACGATCATAAATTGTGCTATTAATATGCTTGTGTCTTCAAATGCAGTTTCTCCTCTCACTTTATTTCAGTAAGGAGGTTGTAAATCTTCTGCTGCATCTCACTGTCTTCCAGGTTCCTATTCTTGTCTTGCTATTTTTCTCCGCTGTATGAAGCCTTCAATTTGTCTTTCTTTTACTTTTTTAAACTTTTTTTCATAGAAGTTTCGCTGAGAGCCAGGCAGTTTTTCAGGGACTCCCTGAGCAGACATATTTAACTCGAATTTGCTCAGAACGACCACATTTAGAGATTTTTGAAACTAAGTAGCTCTACTGGAGCAGTTGAAGGTGAAGGGCCTCGGTGAAGAGCACCACAGTGGTTTCAAACTGAAGAGCGGTTTCACCTGAATCTCACCTGTACTTCTCCTGCCACTCCTGGGACTGAGCTGGGGACCTTTTGGTAGCTTTGACTCAGGAAGCAAAGCGGTTCAGTTCATATGCTTTGCAAGACACTAATGTGAATGGTGTGCGTGGGTATAAATTGCTGCATAAAGAATTATTGTATTAATGTGTGTGTGAATAGGTGAAGACTTAAAAACACTAAATACATGGGGGCTGTTTATTAAATGGTCACATGACTACGACAACTTGTACAATAGTGATTGTTTAAGATGGTTCTCTTGTTGGATTGGTTATTTAACATGGTTCAGATATTTTGAAAGTACAAAGACAGTTTGTGGTGGTACAGTGGCTAGCACTGTCACCTCACAGCAAAAAGATATACATTATAGTTACATATAAGACCAACTAATCCTTCAGTAATCAGAGTGAAATCTGTGCCCAGTCAGAACGTGACCTCCTGCTGTGTTGTTGGTCATCAATACCTCCCATTCTGCAGCAGAGTTGAGGAGTCACCAGTTAGAACTAGGGCTGCCACTAACGACTATTTTTCTATTGACTAATCGGACGACTATTTTATCGATTAGTCGATTAATCTAAACGACTAATTTTCCTCCAAAAAAATCAAATTGACCATTCATTTCAATTAATTTTATTTTGACAACAAACTGTATGTCATCGTATAATGCAGCACAAAACAAAATGTAAAGAAAGGATCAAATATTAAAGTGCAAAACTGTAGGTTTAAACTAGCAACTCCAACGTGATAAAAATAAATAAAAAAGAGGGCTTATAAATTAAGTCAGCAGTGCAACTCAAAAAGATATCAAAGTTTCTATTTAACCCCTTATCAAAATAAAAAAGTTAGGTCTGCATATTAAACAAAGTGCAACATTTTTAAAGTATAAGAAACAATAGTGTCCAGCTCAAAATCAAACTCAAACGTTAGTTAGACATGTGTGTTGTAAGGTAAGAATGTCAGCATGTCCACATGTTCGGGACTCAGTCTAGCGGCCCCCCCCCCCCCCCCCGCGCGAACGGAGCTTTCCCTCAGCGGGCGCCGTAGCTGAGGTGACGCGAGTAGGACCCGACCCGCGCCGGGCCGCCGTCCGCACCTGCGACGGACACCGCCCCGCGGTCCAAGAGAAAGGAAGCCCCCGCACCAGCGACGCCGTGAGGCGCCGTGGACGAGGACCCCCCCCCCCCCCAAAAAAAACAAACAACTTGAGGCGGGCCGCACACCGAGCCTCCGGCTGCGTGGAGGGGAGGGCGCCGGGGCGACTGCTGCCCCAGCCGCGGCATGCATAGTCTATGGCGGCATGTGCCCAGCGGTTTAAAAAAAAAAATGCGTCGACGCATTTTATACGCGTCGACGCATTTTCAGCGTCGACGTAATCGATGACGTCGACGAATCGCGGCAGCCCTAGTTAGAACATGTTCTAATCAATGGTCAGAAGCTTTGAGTTTAACTGCAGATGGAAAGCAGCGGAAAGGTGGTTGCTTTGCAGGCTGTCATAAAAAGGAATTTGGGTATTCAGAGGGAGCCAGCTGAATTGGTGTATAGCAGTAGAATTAGTAATTGACCCTGCACATGCTGGATAGATTTCGTATATCCTATCTGGCCTGGGATGTCTCACATGCAGGATCCCCCAGGTGGAGACACTGGATGAAGCTCTGAACGACCTTGGCTCTGTTAACTGGATAAACCAGCATAATATGGATGAATGGCTGGGTGGATGGATTATTGCCCGGTTGGATGGACACTGTATGTCAACAGGAGCCACCTGGCGGAAGCTTCAGCCCAGGTCTTCTGCACCTCTACAACGTCTTGTGTCCGAATCTGTGAATGGGAATTGCTAGAGAACGCCTGCTGTTTGATTCTAAAGAGGGTGGGAAAGTTGTTTTCTGTCTCTAAGCTCATTGTTTGTTTCTCCTCAGGGGCTTGTTTACCTCTTGCCGTCCCCCCGTCCCTCCTCCTCACCCATCTCTCCCAGTCTCACCCATTCAACCCCTTTTTCTGCTGACAGGGAGTCCTGCTGTTTACTGCCTAAAAGCTGTCAAGGAAAGCGGTTGCCTTTTTGTTTTTTAAGAATTTTGAGTTTTTTTATTACATCGACATCTCTACCTGTGTTTAGAAATGTTCTCCTTCAGAGCATCGTAGGCCTGGATGCTGACTAGTGTAGCACCCACCAGCTCCAAAGCTCTTGTCTGCTCTCTCTGTGCATAAAAAAGACACAGAGCCTGTCTCAGCCAAGTCCCTCAGTAAGGATTAGATATTGTCATCTTTTATCAGCCGTCATTTCTTTGCCAAGCTCCGACAGTCTCTCAGGGGCTGCCATTTGCTTTAACATATTTCTCTCTCCCTGTCAGTGTGTGTGCGGGGGTTGTGTGTGAAGCCCCATGCGGCTTTTTCATATCTTTACACCCGTTCTTGTATTTTTTGTGATTATATCTAGAAGCAGATTTTGACTCATCTTCAAGATAACCTTTCCCTGAGGTGGTTTCACACTTTAAATCTTATGGACTTAACAGCCTGCATTTATTCAACATTGGCACTATCCCGGTGAGTCTTAACTTCAGTAGCAGGGTAACACTGAGTAAAAAAACCATTGCAGATATAAAGAGGGTAGCTCACACTTTTATACCGGCAAGTAGATGCTTTACTCTACACTTTAATGTGCAGAAATTTACCTTGTATGTGTTATTGTCCAATTAGAGTCACATAGGTACCTATTATTGTGTTAGACTATGGAAGAGAGGAATGAGGAATTAGTTTTTCTGCTGTCAAGATGTAACAAAAAGGACCAAATGACATCAGATGAAGCAGAACAACATGGGGACGTGTTCTGCTGTTGGGATATTCTGGTTCTCGGCGGCATCAAAGGGAGGGTGAAGAGTCAGAGCGGGTGTAAAGAAAGGAAGAAACATGAGGAGGTGCAGGAATATTGCTGATGTCTTTCGACTTGATTTTCAAGGATTATTCGATTAAATCACTTAATTAATCAACAGAAAATATATCAGCAATGCTGTTTTGGTAGATTTGATCTCTGCAGTTATTTCTTAAGCAAAAATGACAAATGATTAGTGGTTTCATCTCCTCAAATAAAACGGTGCTAGTGGATTTCTTTTTCTTCTACTGTGTATAACAATTCAGTATCTTTTGTGTTTTTTGATGAATAGCAAGATGATTGTATCCTTTTTTTTTAACTTCATCTAACTGAATCACCAAGATGTTATTAAATAACGAAAATAGCAATTTATGTACCAGCCTTTGGCATCAATAATAGTAATTAGTTTTTCGTGATATAAAGTAAAGCGTCTTGGTTTTAAAGCTTTGTGAGGGTGTCTACCAGGTTTTGTCTCGCTGATTATGAAACATATCCAACTTCCACTAGACTCTGCAGCCAACCAATAAAATGAGGAAGCTTTTTCTATGTTTACAGTGACACATAAAGGTCCCCTGGCATTTTTTTGTTTGTTTATTTTCCGGGAAAAGGTTAAGACGAGGATTAACCTTTTGCTATGTGATCATCATCCAAACATTTTGTCTGCAGCATGCTCTTGCCAAATTCTGATATTTCAACACACGACAAAATGCAAACAGTGAAATAGCATAATTGTCCGTATCGCTGTTAGCTTTCCACACAATCTCCTCCACATAATTCTCTCTGCAGCAGGAAGCAGTGCAGAGCCAGTGTGCAAATTGATGTGATCAATAATGAATTGTGACGTTGTTTTCACATGCTGATGGTGCACGCTCATCAATGTGGTTTTACATTTTTGAAAGAAATTGAAACCACGTGCGGTTGATGAAAAGAAGGCAGCATATGTGTGTGTGTGTGTGTGAATTGTGTTTGTTTATGTTTTTCCTGTTTGCTTCCCAGTTCCTCTCCATATGCCAGTGACGACTCCCTCTTCTTTGATCTATGTTTTATTGCCTGTGAATCCAGTGCTGAGCGTTGTAATTAGAGATGAAGCACATTTGAAGACAATGTTCTGAGAACGTGTTTACTCATTTACATTTGTGTGGCCCAATGAAGAGGTTCTTCAGTAAAATACAATAAATATATACATTTTGTTTTCTTACTTTCTTTCATTACCACAAAGTATAAGGTCCCTTAAAGGCATAGTTCACATAAAAATGAAAATTCACCCATTACCTTCTCACCACTATGCTGAAGGAGCGGTGGGCGAAGTGTCTGAGTCCACAAAACACTTTTGGAGTTTGAGGAGTAAACAGCGTTGCAGCAAAATCCACATCAGATCGACATCAGATTGAATTGGTAATTCTCTCCCTATTCCTTTAGGGCAGCCATTAAAGTTCCCTGTGTGTCTGTCAGTGTGTGTGTGTATGTGTGTGTGTGTATGTGCGCGTGTGGGTTTGCTTATGTACACATCTTTCGATGGTTTTGACAACATTTGGTTAGAAAACTTCATTGTCAGGATATTTTGCTTCAGGATTGGGGTTTGACATTATGTTATGATAGCTAAGGTTAAGGTAAGGGGCTGATATTGTCTGTGGTGAAACATAGAAGAAAAGAAGAGAGTTGGATGAAATCAGGAGATTGACATAAAGATTGACCACATATGACCATTGTAGTCCTTGATTTTCTTATGCGTTGTTGCTTCCTGCTGCAGTGTCGTGAAAGAAAGAGAGAAAGTTGGGAATGACACTGTGAACAAAGTGTTGCTTATCCTAATGTGCAGGACTGTAGAGTAGATCACTGTTGAGTCGGGTTTTATGTAGCGGAAAGTGTAACTTAACAACAATATACTTTTAGCAGTACAGCCTTAACAGTCGTCTAATAGCCTCTCTGTTATATAACTCTGTTTCTATATCGTGTTACATTTCACAGAGGGGAGCATTGTTTTGGTTAAATCTTAGGGACGTCTGTTTGTTGTGGGCAGTCTTGATTGGTTTCTGCAGTAAAACGAGTGACTAAAAGGGCTCGATTGTCCTAAAGGCTGCATCACATACAGCTGTAATATAAATCTAAAAAACTGAATGACATTCAGCAATTCCAAAACATCTCAAGAAAAATCCAAAACAGCACTAAAATCATCAACTGTTTGTGTGAGCAAATTATAGATTACATTATATTGGGGCTGGGTGCACGCAACAAACTTATTGTGTCAACTAGAGCAAACACAAAGTAAACTTCCGTTCTGTACCGGTCCTGATAGCTTCTAGGTGTATGTGTTTATTGTTAATGTGTAAAGTAAGGGGGGGGGGGACATGCGACAGGGTAATACGTTATAGCACAAGATACATGGGCCGCCGACAGTCTGTGAATGCACGTATTCCGGAAAGTATTAACCAAATTACTCATTATTAGCTGAATTAAGTCGGTTCCATGTAATAAAACGTCAGTTTCGATACATTTTCGATTAATTGCCCATCCCTACATTATCTCATATCATATTGTATTAATGTTACTGTCACTCAGTTCCATCCCACAGAAAGTAATGTACAAACTGGTAGATTTCAGCACCATGGACAGCTCTATTTTCTCATTAACCGCCTCTGACTGAGGAAAGAAACCTCCTCGTGTTTCTCTACATGCATTTAATCAGCTTCATTATTTGCTGAGGTTGGATCTGGAAAACTTAAAAACTGAGGAGACTCCTGTTCTTCTCACTCTGTGTGTACGCGTGCATGCATACATACGGGTCTGTGCGTTTGTCTTCTCCTGTCCTTTCTGATGTAGTTGCTAAACTTAATTGGGTTTCTCTATGAGCTCATATGTCCTGCTTTGTACCAGTACCTGTACACCAATGTGGTGGTGTGTGCAGTGGTGGGTTGCTGAGTCTGCAAACTGTATTTGTGTCAGAGGTAAATTGCTCCAGCTCCCTTTGGTGTGGGTTGCAGCAAACAGAAGATACAATATTCAAAGCTGCGGTCGTGTATGCATGTGTGTGCACATGTATGTGCCTATGTCCACTGGGAATAGCTTTCTGCTTTCTTTGTGGCTGAGGGAAGATGTTGGTTTCAAAACTAAGCTTTTGCATTGACTTCCATTCATTGTGGACAGCCTCACCAATGTTGGGACATGGTTTTTGTGCAAAAAGGCAGGTCTCTCTTTCAGGCCTGTATTCGAAGTAAAAACCTGAAAGCACATGTCCTTTGTCCTGACAAGCCGCATGGGCTGGAGAATACTCAATCTCCCAGAGTGCAACGTGTTCTCTTTGTCCTGAGAAGGTCAAATAACTCAAACTCCCAGGAGGCAACATGTCCCCTTTGTTTCAGCATCTTCGCACATAGGTGCGAATATCTACCAGGGTCAACTCCAATTGGTCAGTCTGGTCCCATGACCAAGGGGCAACCGGGTCTATAAAAGATCAAGGCTCCCCCAGAGTCATCCTCTTTCTCCAATCCTTCCGAGGGCGGAGGGCTGCTCCTCTCTGCTCCATTCCCTCTGAGGGCCGAAGGCCGCTCCAGCCGCCTCTCCTGCAACTCCAAAGGAAAGGGGGTCCAGGCTGCTTCACCCTCTTGTTCCACCGATCACCACTGAGGACAGCGGGCTGCGGGCCTTTCCTCCTGCATCGGCGAGTGGAGAAACCTGATTTCTCCAGCTCAATCTTCTCTTTCCAACAACTGGAGGTCAAAGGTCGAGCTTCCAGCTCATCTTCTCGAGAAAACCTCCACGCATCCCAAGCTTCTTCTAAACTCCTTGCAGCGACTCGGTGTCCTGCAGGTAAGAACTACCGATTCAATAAGCAACTGAACTGCACAGCTCAACAGAACCGCGGAAGCAGAGACCACACGAACCAGAGACTTCAAAAGCCAGAACTGCTAACCGAACTGCACAGCAACTTTCTCCCTGTCCTTGGACTAGTAACCTAATCTGGGCTTAATAATTTTACTAGGCTAAGCAAGACTGTTTATTTGATTCTGTGTGGTGTTTATAAGTTTGATATATGTGGTGATATTGTGTTACAAGTTAAATCAAGGTTAATGTGAGTTGGGCTCTACAAAGACCCTGCCATTTTTCTGATTAGCATTTTCACAGACCCCGCATATCTCTTCACCTACTTAGCTACGTCCCCCGACCAGAAGGAGGGGGGGGGGGCCTGCTATCTTAGAGATCTTAAAAGACCACAGGAAGGTGTGACTCCCTTTGTTAGCCACCAGAGAGACCCTCACACACACACACACACACACACACATACATCTTTCTTAGTTAGCACATATTGTTAGTGACTTGTGTTTCAATACTTTATTATGTTTATAATAAATGTTTTCTTTTAACCTTGTCCTGTCATTAATGTTGCATAAGTGAAGTTTGCCAACCTCTACACTGTCAAGAACTCTATAAACCTTAATTGTTCATTATATAATCTTTAATAGTAAATATTGAGATTTCTAATTGAACTAGATCTAAATGAGACTGATCTTAATCAATAAATTGGCTATCTTTTCCCTTCTATGAAGGGTGGTGCCCCGCGAGAACTTAGTCAAACTAAAGTTATGATTTAATAATAATATTTTAAATATTAATGTTTTATTTTTTTATTTTTGATAACCAAATTTATTGAACGCCTAAAAGCACACCAGCTTATGGTATCATCCCTAACCATTATTGCACAACACCAAAAACATATCCCTAAAGTAGTGACAAATTCATGCTTAACCCTAAAACTAACCTTACTACAGTTCATCTTCATCTGACCTGAACCACGAGCTTAGATAGGACGTTTTGCTTGATAAGAACTGAACTTTTGTCCTCATGATGTCTACTGGTTTCTCCCTCTCTTGCAGTCACACACACACACACACACACACACACACACACACACACACACACACACACACACACACACACACACACACACACACACACACACACACCAACACACCAACACACCAACACAGTGGTCAGTCATCCTCTGATTGCACCTGACTCATGAATCTCTTCATCAGTGCGAGTCCAGCAGAGAATCACAATCACCTCCTCTCCCAGTGGCTCCGATCAGCCTCTAATTAAAGCTGTAAATCAGTATGTGATTCTCCTCCCCCCCCCCCTCCTTTGATGACTTGGTAATTTCCATGTCTCATAACGAAAGGTCTACTCCAGCCTAATATTATTGGACTTGTCATGTGAAGGAGCGACAGCTCACAGGAGACTCCTAAACTAGCACAGCTGACTTGCCAACCAGTTACCCTCTTCGCGAAAACGTTGACTTTACTGTAGGTTCAGTTTTTAGGATTTCATGGATGAATGGTGAAACAAGCCGGAGCCTCACTGAGCTGATTAGATTAGGAGATGCAGGTCTATTGCTCTTAGGGCAAACTGCAACCTCCATCATGTCCATTTAGTGACTAATTCTGCCGAGCTGTTTCCATTCATTTTGTAAAAACAACTTGACCTTCTGCCAAAGGTTTATTCACCAGCTCCCCGCCTGTTACGCTCTTTTTCCCCTTGAAAGCATGTTTTGATCTGATCTGATTTAGCACGTCTGTATGCATTCAATTTTTTTCATATAATTGTATTTACTTCAGTTTCTCCTGCACGTTTGTATTTGACATTCTACATCTGTGAACCCGACTTCCCATGCTCAGAATGCACTGTATCTGAAAGCAACACACACTTAAGGTTCCACTCAAGAGTTCTAGTTGTCTGTCTATTGATGTCGGCTGATTTTTCCTTTCAGTTTCACATCAATACGTTTACAGGCCCGAACCTTGGCTCCTACTGATGTTCAAAAGTTTGGTTGACTATTAGATACTCTCTCCTTTTCCCTTTTGAAGTTTCTACTCGTGGACTTGTTAAGTTTGATTTCACCATTATCATTTTTATTAGTTCAGTGGCCGAATAGTGCAGAATACTAAAACCTTTTAAAGGTTATAATTGTGCTATAAAACTGAATCAGATACAAGTGTTTATCACTTTGATGTCTGCGCTTTTCCAGAGGATAAAGTGTCTCAGCCATCAAAGCTGCACCACACAACAGCAATTTCCAACAAAGCAACATGGAGTCACAGTGCACACGATTCATCATTATTCTTCCTCCGTAACTCGTCGACTCATGATCACTGTGCATATCATATCAGCCTTGTTACTCTGTCTCACATAGAGAATACGCAGGTTGGAAATGCAAAGTATAATGAGGATTTTCATGCACCCAAAAATGACTTACTATTGTGTAAGAGAGAGACTTGCAGGGTAAAGTGTCCTATTTCCTGCTAGCACTGAAAATATAACTGTACATATTACATTATGTTAGACGCACAGAAACGGATAAGAAGCTGAAAGACTAATCGATTAGAGATGACTCTGCACTTGGATAAGCTCAATATTTCTTATTCCTTGCAAGATAACGGCACATTAAAGTGTCCCAGTTTTTTAATTATCTTGCCTTGAAGAAACACTAAAAAGTTGGGAAGAGAGAAAGAACATTGTGGCATTTTTGAAAAACATTAAGTCTGGAAATTGAAACCTCTATTCACTCTGATCTGTTAAGATAGAATACATTTAAAAGTAAAACAACCGTAATGCTTTAAAGAGAAGACAGGCCCACCAGATAAAACTGGGACATTAAATATTGACAATAAATATACTGCAAAGAGAAGCAATGTTTGTTCTTAAAGGTTCTCATGTACATAATAGAGAGGCTCGGGTGAAAATTTTCTTGAAGTCCAGCCACTGATAAAAACATGCCATCACTTTATACAATTTTTAAATACTGTGCATGATTGTAATCTTGTAAATAATTGCCAGTCTTTTCGGCCGTGCAGCTGAGTCTCAGTCTATTGAAGGACCAGTGTGTGGGGCATCTGCTGGCAGCAATGAAACAGAATATACATAATTATGTTTTCATTGGTTTATAATCATCTGAAATTAGTCCCCAATGTTTCACCGCCATACTCACACACTCACCCCTAGATGCAGCTAAAGCCTACACACGGGTCCTTTCATTTACTTAAAGGTTGACTTACTAGGAAATGCTTTTTTTAAATGCTCTCGGCCAGAGGTAATGAATTTTGAAGAGGAATGGTTAATTGCACGAGCTGATATAATCTAGCCGCTGTTGTCATTCACACGGTGTATGTATGAATCCCGTCTTGTTCATAATAATGAGGCAGAGTGTGGAGACTGTGAGGAAGCCGCTGCCGTTTGACTTTAAGCAAAGAATAAAAGAGAGTGATGGAGTGAAGGAAAGGAAAGAAGAAACGAGCAGGAAGGTCTGTAGCGTCGTGCTTGTCTTCCTCGCATCATTACTGTCGTGGCTCATCACCCTCCCTCTCATCTTCCCCTGATTATTCTTTTGCTTCTCTTTTGTTTCACAGCCATGTCTTCCTTAGGGTCATCTCTCTCCCTCCCTCGCTCACTTTCTCACCGACTGACTGAGCTTTATTGAAACTGTGACAGGAAAAATGATGGCATGCATTTGACTGAGCGTGCAGAACAATGTTAGAGGAATATTTGTGACGATAACAGCATCAGCAAGGTGTGTGTGTGTGTGTGTGTATTTATTTAATTGGCTCTGCTCAATTCAGCAGAAAAGCCAGACAATGAAACACATTGAGTCATGGCTATTAATTATATACCATTAATCTACACTCAAATGTTAGATTAAAATGCTTGCGAGAGGCTGATCACACAGAGACGAGTTGCTAGAATTGCGTTGCCAGACAAAACAATTGTTTTTCTATGGTATGCCTCCGCTACCTGACTCCTTTCATCTTGTTTTCCATTGCTTTTAGTTGTGCATAAAAGTTTAGATATTATCAACTTTTCAGCAGACGACATTGAGTTACAGCACTCATGTAGCCAAGCAGCCAATCAAATTGCATTACCACTGGTGATCCAGGCACAACTCACTGAAGAGATGGTGGTATTCACCATCCTGTCATGAACCTCTGGTTGTTATGGGCTTTCCACCTCCTCATCTAAAATAAAGCAAAGGTAAGAGTTTGACGTCTGCTTAAAACAGTTCTTTTCCCTTTACCTACATTCGATTGGTCACTTGCACACGTAGGCCAGATCCACACAAGCCCAATGCTCACTATGAATCCCCCCCCCTGTCTTCTCCAAGGTTGCTTTAAGGGGGCAGTGCCTGTTGTGACACATCTCTGTGATTGCCCCCTTACTATGTATACTTTATATGAACACATATATATTTATTACACTGGCAGACCAACCTTCCCTGCAGATTGAAGAAGCTAGGTTTTGAAATAGGACAGAGCTGCATGTGTTAGTGTATGTGTGTGTGTGAGTGTGTGTGTATGTGTGCGTCCTCTGGGCTGGCAGAAAGTGCAGTGTACTGATAAGCAGGGTAGAGCCTATTAGCTTTTTGGCCTGCAGCCTGAATGTCAGTGGTGATTTTGTGTCTCTGGTCAGAAACCACATCCTCGGTTATCGGGGAGCCGGGGGGACCCGGGGTGGTTTCCAACACGTGACTCCTGTTATTTCCTTTTTTATAATTAACCTGAACCTCCACGGCCACAAACCTCATCACTTGTCATTTTCCTCCTTCTCCCTCAGTGCTCTCGCTCTCTTGTTGTGTGCTTGTGTTTGCCTGCAGGTCGCTGCAATCTGGACCAATTCTCTGGCATCTAGAGAGGGAAAGCAGTATTTATTGTTTTATCTACGTTTTGACAAGAGCACTCCTGGGAGGGTAGCTTTTGTTTTTTCTTCTCTTCTCTTCTCTTCTCTCGTCTCGACTCGTCTCTTCTGTTTCATTATAATTCACAATGCCATGCTGTTTGTCTGTGACTGTCTGATCACCATAGCAACAGTCAAAATCATTCACTTATCTCTAAATCTGCTTTGCACAATTGATCTTTTTTCACTGTGGTCTCTGGCTGTTTTCATCTATTGCCATTTACAAACTCGTCAGGGACAAGCAGGAAGCTAAGCAGTAACATTATTGAGTGTGTGCTGCATAACTGCTTGCAAATATAACCAAATAGAAAAGTTTCCCAAAAAAAAAAAAAGTAAAATCCCAAAACAGGCTTGTAAGTAGTTTTGATGTTGGGCTGCCTCCATTATTTTATTTATTCATCTGATGATTGGTTTATCAAGTCGCATAATTAATCAATCATTCTCTATTTAAAAATTATAGGACACGAAGGATGCCCGTGCTTCATTTCTACATTTTCTGAACAAATTATTTTCTGACTGACAATTCAGAACACTCTCACATAAGAGAAGAAACTAGCAAAGCACAGTTATGAAGCTAGAATATTTGTGTTAATTAACTATAATAGAATTTATTGATCAATTCATCAACTAATTATTTCAACTCGCCGTTATTGACCTAATAATTTCAGAAATCGCTTGAAAAACTGCAAGAGCCATTCACCGATCGCCTTCACACCCTTAATCTATGTGCGTGGCATATACTGGTAAGAGGACAAGGAAGTGCACTATTGAATTTGGTGCCATTGTAACATGGAATTTGTCTATATATCTATCTAACTATCAATATCTGGTACATTTCATTCACTGAAGTTTCATTATCTATGAAATGCAGCCAGCATATAACAAAACTGATGAACATGAATAATGGAAGAATCTGAGTAAAAAATACAATCCTGTCAAATTCAATAACTCCTCCATCAGCACTTTGGTCACCACTTGTGTCAGCTCTATATTTATGGAGATAACAACTGCTGTGATGGTGATGATTGAGCTTTTGATTAATCTGTTTATTGACTGAAACTGCTCATTTGCGTGTGTGTGTGTGTGTGTGTGTGTGTGTGTGTGTGTGTGTGTGTGTGTGTGTGTGTGTGTGTGTGTGTGTGTGTGTGTTGGAATGCAAAACAGGCCAACAAAGATCAATAAATTGCTGGAGTTTGGCTCAGATTTGTGACACAAGTTAAAGTAAGAGATCTACGCTTTGTGAAATAAGCTTTTTTTGTTCAGTGAGATATGAAGATCCATAATAGTCCCCAGTCTGTACCCTATTGGTATTGGCTTTACAATGTTAATTATATATTCTTAAGGGGAGAAAAAAATATATTCAATCGCTTTCACTTGAGTGTTGGATGAAAGGATCAATACTAATCTTGTGTCCGTTAATTAAGTTTGGAGCCAGAGGTGCAGCCTGGCCCTGTTTAGTTCAAAATTAAAAATAAATAAATGAAACAAGCTTAATTACCTAACTCAGAACTCTTCCTCCAACCAGAAATGGTCAATGTTACATTTCCGCTAGTGAAAGTGACGCAGGATCCTTGACCTGTGAGCAGTAGAAAATCATTTCATCTAACTCTTAAAAAAGAAAAGCAAGTAACTTTAAATATTACAAAAATAAAGGTTATAAAAAAGGTGTTATAAAGATGGTAGCTCCCAAAAACGAAGCCAAATCATCTTAATTACCCCCTGTTGGCAGGCTCCATGTTGATAGTTGATGGGTCATGGACCAAACTAAAAAGTCAAAGTACTAAGATTCCTGTCATTTTCGGTATTGCTAACTCGTACGCAGAATATTTTAGCTTCATTTTTCACAGTGGGAGTAGAGACAGGTCATTGATCTTCATGCTCTCTCACCAACGTGTTAAGTTTTGCTTTGAATGCATGACAGGGGAAATCACATGATTTAGAAAAACCCATAAGTGTCATACATGTGTGAACAGTCCAAAAGGTCTAATGCCTGATATTCACATGATCTAATCGGTCTTTGATCGCAGCAGTGTGGCTTGTATTCAGTCCTTTTGGAGGCAGCATGCATGACAATGGGCAGAGCTGAATCGAAGCTGCAGCAGAAGCTAAAATCGCTCTTTTGAAAATAAGGGCCCCGATCATTGATTTACATTTAGCTGTGATACAGATTAGACTGATGTTCTCTGCTTTGTATGAATGTAGGCAAGTTGAATGAAAACAAGCTTTTTTCAAAATGAGGACAAAAGGCTGTTTTTGTTATAAGGCAATAAGAGTTCAAGAGAGGTGATTGTTTTCCCAGCAGCGGTCTCTCCCAGACAATACATATTCAGTATGTTACACACACCTCTGCTTAATCTGAAGAACAGAAGTGACTGGCATTAGTTATTTATTATTGATCAGGGTAAAATACCAGAGATGCTCTTGCTGCCTGTTCAGTCAGAGCACGATAGAAATGGTTAAAGGGAAAATTGATTTTCTTCTCTCGTCTTTAGTTTTTTTGTTGTGTGCGAAAAGCTTCTTATGATCATTAAAATGCAACGCGACCCCACATTTGTTTTGGTCGCATTAATATTTGTCAGTGGCTGCTCTGTGTGTTTGCATTGTCTCATCCCATTGTCTCTCCCTATTTACCACTCTGTGCTTTTATTTATCCTCGGGTTTTTCTGGTGCCAATAATCTGCAGAGATGACTCAGTGAGCAAATACGAATCTGCAAGAAAGACACGTGCACATACACTGTTTTCCATTGCATCGAATCTTCTGTGTATTTATGTACAAGAGTATGTACACACAGTACACAGAAATCCTCTGTGCTTGTTTAACGGCTCTTACTTCACAGTCACAAGTGACTTTTGGGTGTTTGGGTGTTTGTGTGTGGTCTGTGAATTACTCCCATTGTGGTGGCTAAATCTGTTCAAACAATCACATTACGGGGACTTGTCTTCCTTATGGGGCCAAAAAGCAAATCCCCATGACGTGTTTCATTAAATTCTAAGGTGAACACATGTTTCAAGGTTATTTTAATGTTGAAGTTGAGGTTGCAGTTTAGGTTAGGGTTAGGCAAGTAGGAATTATTGTTAAGGTTAGAATATGTTGAGTGTGTACAGAAATCAAGTCAAAGTAATGTCTTTTTGAAATCAAGGAGACTCGACGTGTGTGTGTGTGTGTGTGTGTGTGTGTGTGTGTGTGTGTGTGTGTGTGTGTGTGTGTGTGTGTGTGTGTGTGTGTGTGTGTGTGTGTGTGTGTGTGTGTGTGTGTGTGTGTGTGTGTGTGTGTGTGTGTGTGTGTGTGTGTGTGTGTGTATTATATACATGCTGTAACGTTTATGTCTTAAAAATGTCTAAGAAATAAAAGGAACAGTTCGGTTGGAGTTGTGGGGTTTGCTGTTTGATGTACGGATTCTACGCAGACAGAGACCTGGTTTTTACTCGCACGACAGCCTAGAACTACTAAGTAGAATAGCAATGCATCATCAATTCACCTCACACACAAGCAAGTACACAAGTTGCTGTTTCAAACACAAGCACCCACAACAACTTTACAGCAGGTGTGCTACAACAGGATATTTGTTTGACATTTTTTTGTTGTTGCACATGTGACATATATTTTGCACTGCACACCCACAGCGTGTGTGTGTCGGTCTGTTGACAATATTGTGTTAACTGACAACAGTGTCAGTAATCACAGTTTAGCTGCTCTCATCAGCTTATATGGAAAATCCTGTCGCAGTTTGTTGTATTTCAAGGACGTAACGGCCTGTTCCGTGACACCGTTGTCAAAATATATCACACAACAGTGACTTAATCAGCTCTGTAGAGTTGACGGTTTGATTAACTGATTAGTCGGTTGTCAGGAGATCAGTCAGCTGCTACGGACATAATTAATTGAATTATTTAATTGATTTATATTTGCTGCTCTAGAAATGATTTATTTGGGAGGAAGAACTTTGCAGTATTAAAATTGGAAAGAAGAAAAGGCAGACACTGAAAAGAAAAGTGCAATATTCAGTGTCACAGTTGTTTGTCGTGGCAGTTTGTCAGCCTTTGTGTTTTGTCTTCTATTATAATTGTTTTTTATTTTTCTGCGCAGAGTGACATCCAAGTAAAAGTCCTTTTGGCAGTACACGGAGGCACAGTGGGCTTATTTCATACAGCTGTTGACGGTTGAGACGCTTGTTGATTTCCTAGTTGACAGCCTTTAACAGAAAGTGCCATTTTTTTTTAATTGATTCGCCCACTGGCTTCCCGTCTCAGAGGCTGCGTTTTGGTGCGTGATGTTATTCGCATCGGCTCTTTAAAGCTCCGGTGAATCACCAGCAGCAGCAGCCGGCTCCTCCCAGAGCGGAATCCCAGATAAATCAGCATTTACAGCACAACTTTTGCGAAAGGTAATCAAGCTCCTCTGCTGTCCCCAGAGGATCGTCGTCCTGTAGGTGCAGCAGAAGTGTGTGAAGTGTGCGAGTCCTTCCAGCGGCCCTCAACGTTTCAGTTCTGGCGGTCGTTAAAAAGCTTCAAGCGTGTATTTTATATCCTAATGTCATTGTAGAACAGTTTAAGTCTTTGGTTTTCAACTCACATCTCCTCAGTGGTGTCAAATGCAACATTGAAAAAGGAAATCAAGCGTCCCCAATAACTGACTTCAGTGACTGAGTTGAATATTCCGACGGAGTCTCACTTTGATGATGTGTGTTGATAGAAAAAAACAAATCTTCTCCGGAGCCTGATTCAAAGGCAAAATTGACTGAGACTGACATAGATTCAGATCTGCGCAGAGAAAAAGGAAAATACATTTTCACCTGCGACGCCATCAACAACTGCTGAATCAAAATGACTGAAGTCATTTAAAACACGTTGAGGGCTTCTCTATGTGATGTCCTGCTGATACAGAGCAGCATCCAGCCGACTACTGGCATTTTCTTGGTCCTCGAACATGTGAGACTGGACCAGGCCTCCCTCAGCCGATCAGACTGCAGATAATCCAGTGGGTAGGGGTGTGTGTGTGTGTGGGGGGGGTGATTCCCAGTAGGACTCATTAGATGTCTTGTAGTGTTGGCAGAGAAACATTTGAAAAAAGGGAAATGTTGTGGGATTTGATGTTGTATGCTGTTAGGGTGACTGGAAAGGTTTTTGGGGCAGCTGCAACACATTCGTTAGGGGGAAAAAAGGAGAGGATATCATTTATAACCAGTGCTTGGCAATAATTCAATATAGTCAGTGGAATCCCATCATGCTGTTATCATTTTGTAAAAACATTTTTTTGCATGTTTTCAACACAGTGTGACTATTTGCTTAAATGTTTGGCGAAGGCCTCTCCACCAATACTGTGATCACATGTGAATAGTTGAAAAGCTGATCCATCCATGCAACTAATGAATTCCATTTGCAGCTGAACTTGGGCATGAGGAGGGGCTCAACGTGGACAGGTTACCAGCCTGTCACAATATAGTAGAGACAAACAACCATTCACACTCACATTCACAGCTACGGATAATTTTAAGTCGCCAATCAATCTTTCCTCAGCATGCAAACTCCACACATAGAGAGCCCAGCCAAACCATGATTCAAAGCAATAACCAATCTATCCATCTATCCATCTATCCATCTATCCATCTATCCATCTATCCATCTATCCATCTATCATTCTATCATCTATCCATCTATCCATCTATCATGTATCCATCTATCATTCTATCCATCTATTCATCTCTTCATCTCTTTATCCATCCATCTATCCATCTATCCATCTATCCTTCTATCCTTCTATCCATCTATCCATCTATTCATCCATCTATCCATCTATCCATCTATCCATCTATCCTTCTATCCTTCTATCATCTATCCATCTATCCATCCATCTTTCCATCTCTTTATCCATCCATCCATCCATCCAAACTTTGTTCCCAACTTACTCTACAACAGCTGTTATGTGTCTGAGAGCCGAGTTCTTGTTGAGGAGGAATTACACTTTGAAATCTTCCCTCTTTGATCAGTGATAATTTGAGCTGCTGCGTTCTCTCCCCTGCTGAGACAATATGCAGTCGACAACAAACTGCATCTACAATGGTTTCCATCTGGAGAATGACTCTAATCCAACCCAACATTTGTCATGATGGAAACTGTCTAGTAACCACAGTTAATTTCTTTTGGCGCCAACGATGAAGTCCTCTGAATGTTATATAGTCTGGGGCTTGAGTGCCGTGAACAAAATGAGTCGCCCAGCTTTGATGAAAGCGTAACGGAGAGCTGATGCAACTTGTTAGCAGTTGGCCCAAGGCCCTGGATCATTCATGGTGGTAAACAGGATTCACCCGGTTTGTGTGTTTCTTTGTTGTCTTGCCTTAAGTGTCTTCCTCTGTGGCGAGACTCTCTCTTGGGTTTTCTCAGGACAAGAAAAAGACCTCAGTCCTTGATTTGTTTGCTGCGGTCCACAACTTTAAAGCAAACAGGGCTATTTACACACACACACACACACACACACACACACACACACACACACACACACACACACACACACACACACACACACACACACACACACACAAAGCACACACACACAAAGCACACACACACACACACACACAAAGCACACACACACAAAGCACACACACACACACAGTCCATTTCCCAAAGCACACGCACACACAGTCCATTTCCCATGTAAAGGTACATTAACTAGTCCGTATACTTGAATACAATTTTTAATTGAGTTTCTGTAGACCACAAATAAAAAACAGTCATTTTCCTGTCTTTGTTTCCCACTTTGTGTCACAACAATTTCAGAATAGTGGCATGGTGCAATTCAGTTCTGCACATAAACAAGTATCTCAGTTATCTACAAATACAATATATATTAATACAGTACATATATAATAATAATACACGCTATTTGTGTAGCGCTTTTAAAAGGTACTCAAAGGCACTTAACATGGTCAATACAGTGACGGTAAAAACCATAACAACAAGATAACATTATAGCAGTTAAAAGACAGTTATTTTACATTAAAAACAATTATGTTACATAAATAAATCTAAGACTTAAAAAGGTGAGTTTTGAGTCCATTTTTGAAGGAGGTGATAGAGGGAGAATGTCTGAGGTGTTGGGGGAGAGAGCTCCAGAGGGAGGGGGCAGCGATGGAGAAGGGCCTGTCCCCCCAGGTCCGGTTCTTGGACAGGGTAACGTCCTGACTGATGTGTCTCAACAACTGTGAGATGGATTATCATAAAACTCTGCACAGAAACTGTTTGGTCCCCAGATGATGAATCCTACCAACTGAGGTGGTCATCACACTTTCTGATTCCGAGGTCATTTATGAAATGTCTTGGCAACTGAATGGATTGTCATGGAATTTGGAACAAGTATTAAATTGATAATGTTTTTTTTTGTCACTTTGATGACTTGACCACCGTGGTGAGCGAATTGCCAGTTACCCCGTACATCCGTGTTTGAATGTTAGTATCCGTACAGAGCTGCTAGCTTTGCTATAGCCTCAGTACTTTTCATTCCTGGGCTTCTAAATGTCACATTTTCACAGATAAAGGAAATAACATCAGTCTGTCACAAGTCTTTTGATATTAGATAGAAGATTTAAGTAGAATGAAGTCAAGTTTTGAGACAGTATTGTACATGATGGATAAATGAGGGGAAGTGATGGGGAGAAATGGAGCAGATGGAAAGGACAAAGTGTCCAAATGAGAAAATGATGCTGTGATGAAGTAGAGTAATGCAGTGAATGGAGTGATTATATATATTCTTGCTCCTGAGCCCGTGTTTCCCCATAGGATCACAGAGATAACACAGCCTCTGCACCTGATTGGTTTAACACTTGTCCCATCGCCGCAGCGTCACTGTGGAATAGATTCAGAGGGAGAAAGGTAATATGGTGTCAAAATATTACATTTGCTGCAAACCTCGATATCCATTTAATGATTTTTTCATCCTGTTTTCATTCATCTCTTTTCATTAGTGCCTCCTTCCAGCTCACCAGAGCAAATTAATCCATTCAGTTACTGTTAATGTAGCTAATGTGGGTTAATTTCTCACAAAAAGATGATGCTACTGAGCTAAATATGTGTATGTGCATTTACACGCTGATGCCTGTGGATTATTTATCTTAAATTTGTGGCTGTATTTGTGTGAGATGGAGACAAGTCATGTGGTTTTCTGTTGCTCAATCTCTGCACTACATTTATGTATTTACATCTAATATTCATTGCTATGGTTGTTCCTATGATGAGTCTGTCAATCCCAAAGCTGTAGACAGAAAACATAGAAAACTCCTTCTTTTGCTATTTTTTTCATTTCAAGTTCACTTATCCCTTCCACCTTACATCTCTCTCCTCTTTTTCCTCATACGTCTTTAAAACTCTCTTCCTCCAACTTCTACTCCCTGTCCTTGTTCTTCCATTTCATTCTTCCTTCCTTTGTCCTGTTTTAAATCTCTGATACCAGATTTGAATCTTAGAGTTAACAACTGAAATTCTGAGTTAAAAGTCTTCTACACCAACTGCATATTTTCCACATGTCAGCCTTTTGAGAAACTCGTGGTAATTCATTTTATTTTTCTGGCTCTGTTGCTGATTAACTTTGAATCACTCAGTTCTGAGTCCCTTCAGTTTTCTAAAGGGAAATTCCAGCTTCACCAGACATTATTCACATAAACAATCATTATAATCTTAAAAAGTTGAAACCTAAATCAAAGTAAATCTGGAAGTTTGGAAAAAAGTCACTTCCAAAGATACTTCATTATGATGTAAGGCGCCATTCTGCAAGTCTGTGATGTAAAAACCCAAAATGAAGTTCTGACTTTCAGTCGGCCAGTGTGTTCACTTTTCATCAAGACATTACAGACATGAATCTGTTCTCTGTACTTTGAAGTCTTCAAATATGAACTGAGCATCTCTCAGCTGACTGAGGCTGTTTGGGTTCGTTGGGCTCCATTACTGGATTAATGGATTCTTACTGGAAGCTGTCCATTGCTTGAAATGGTCTGCACTCGCTTTGCAGGGGCACCATCGCCCTCTGATAAGTTACTGATCAGTTTCAAATTTAACATTTTGAAAATCTGTCCACCCCATCTAACAGGTAAAATATATATACATATTGAAATGCTCATACACTTAATTATTAAATAAGAAGAACGAGAATGGAAAATAAGTCTTGTTAAATGTCTATGGAATTTATGCAGCTTTAGCAAAAAAAAGTTGATCAAAATCATTATTGGTGGTTTTCATGGTTCTTTTTCTAATGTTCATGTTTTTTTTCTTATCCTAAATTTTTTATGAAATCCATCTTACTGACTGCTGCAGGAACTGGACTTGATTTACATACCTTAATCGTTAAAGGTACTCCAGGTACTCTTCTGTCCTCAGTGCAAAGACATGCAACCTTTTCAGGTTATTACTTGCCTCTTGCACAAGATCAGCTGATTGGCTCCAGCTTCCCAAGATCTAAAAATAAGCGCTATAGATAATGGATGAATGGATAAAATCATCATGTGGTCACTGACTCTCACCTGCATTAGAGTTAATATATCCTGTTTCTGCAACAATTGTTCTGGGTCCTTCCAGACTTTCTCCTTCTCTCTCCTCTGAAACCTTTCCTGCACTGACAAACCGAATGAGGCAGAAAGTTGGTGTATTGTCCCCCCCGTCACTTCTCTTTCTGTTCCCAATCCCTCTCCATCTCTCCTCTTTGAGGTAGTTTATCTCTTTCATGTCATACATGTCGGACCAGCAGCTGTCACTTGTGCAGCAGACGGATGTGATGGGGTGATGGGGTGACTGACTGAACACGTGTGTGTTCCTCTGCTTGTGTGTGTCACGCAGTGGTCAAGCTTTGACTGAGCTGTCAAATTAATTTTGTGTCTGAGGAAGAGGATCAGCACCTCTGACCTCCCCCTCTTTTCCTCCTTCATTCCCCTCCATCTATCTCCCACTTGTCCATGACAATTTTTTTAATTGAGAGAAGTTGTTAATCCATTGTTGTTATACTGTGATAAGTCTATTTAAAATCGTCTGCAGGATCCTGCCAGACCTAATGTTTCTCTCGGAGTGGAGATGTTATCATAATGCATGGCTGGAGAGCTGTCACTGATTTAAATGCACTGGGGTAGCTGACCAGACATAATGGGATTAAACTGTTTATTTCTGGTGTGTATTATCAAAAATATCAGCTACAAAAATCATTAATCTTGTTTTAAATTAGCTCAACTGATCTGTTCCAATCACTGAGATAACACTGGGTTTAGTGAGACACCATCTATTGTCCTTGTTTTCATTAATAACATATTAATATTCTGTAGTAGTGCAGTGGCACTGACTTTAATTTTGTTAAACCTCTGGCAGCTCTGATCAACATTATAAAAAGTATTTCATACACTATTAAATATAATGTTGTAGTGAATGGGACTCCCATAATTCACCTTCGTTCTTAGTATAGTTCTGCACACTGTTGTTTCACACAGTTATTTAATTGATGTGTTAAGCATCAGTACGACTGTCCCGTTAAGTATCCTACGTGGGTGATGACGTCGATCCCAATGCATGCTTGGTAACGTGATGACGTCGGATTCCAATGCATGTTGGGTAACGTGATGACGTCGGAGGCCCAAGGCATGCTGGGTTACTTAACGCCATTTTGTATTCTTTGTTGTGATGTTAATAAACGGGACACACACTTGTGTTTCCAACTTGAGGAAATTGCCTGCTGTGTTTAATCGCAATTTCCACAATGTTTTATATTTTACTGATATGTTCAAATGTGTAAATTAATTAATTCCAGGTGTGGTTGATACAAGCTTCTATTGGATAACAAAGTTCCACTGTTTAGGGGACTTTAGCACATTGTTCCATTCGCTGATTTAAGTTCTAGTTCAAATAGACGCCTGCTGCTGGGTTGCACCACATCTCAAAGGTGTAAATGAGTCAGCATGAGTCAGCCAACCCTCCTTTGTGAATGTTGCTTGAATACAGCCTCTCTTTGTTGACTATTTATTCCTACAAAAGTCATGGGGTGATGAAAACAGATTAACTGTAAAGGGAAACAGGGAAATAAAGGAGAGCGGCAGAAAGAAGACCTACACACTCATTTTGGGGGAGAGAAAGACGCATTTGAGATAATTGTCGATAAAGCGGCTCATATTAAAGTTGTCTGCACCAAACCTGCAAAGTTAACCAACTCCCACAAGTTTTAAATATTTAAATTGGCTTTCACTTGCTGAAATGGTGATGCACTTACTTTAGCGGGATGTCAGGCGGAACTATTATTGAATCAGACTATGATATCTTGATAATATTGTACTCCCTATTTTCATGAAGGTTAATTAAGTCTAACTGAGTCAAAAGGGGAGGAAATGAGATGGAGATAAGCTGAGAGAAAATTAAAGGTAAACCCCGAGATGAAGATACAATGAGGAGACAGAAAGTTACTGGGTGAGGTAATCGCCTGCGGGTTTCCTCTCGTCAGACGGTTTTGTTTCCAGAGTGCAAGAGGTGAGGTTGGTGTTCGTGTGTTTAAGCTATAAAATAAAGGATTTTGTGTCCTCTCATGGCCCATTTTGTTAAAAGTTTCTATCCAGTCAAGCTTGACGTCCAGGTCACTGTAACTTTTCTGTTTACTTCTTTACCTTTACCCTGTCTCTGTGACGCTCTGTCCATCATCCTGATAGCTTCCCCTTCTACTTTACTGTACTTGAGAGTGACAAAGTAAGAAGACCCGAACAGTAATTTCACCGGCCTTGTGCTCTGCATTTATATCGGGGAGTTTTCATGAAATTATGGAGAAACGCAGCTGCAAGCACAAGACAGAAAAATGCGGATGGGTTAAATAATGAGAACAATGGAGGTGAGGAAAAATGTAATGGATGTGCAGAGGGAGAATATTTTGGATTTTTCTTTTTCAAAAGGAATGAAAGTAATTCTGGTCAGTGTGTGAGACTATACACTAGTTATATATGAGCTCTCAGTATGTGACTAATGTACCACAGTGGGCATATCTTTTAATGCATGCTTAGATGCCTGTAGTCCTTTTCTATACAATGCATCACAGTGAATGATTGGTGAAAAATAGAAAATATTAAGCACCGGAAATCATCTGTTTATACACGAGAATATTAAGATTCTGGAGTAAAGCTGAGATGAATAATTGAATATAATGAAAAGCAGGGAAACTGAATGAATCTTCTGTGTATTTCTATTTTTGTAAGAAATCTCTTCTGCTAATTTCCTTTCAGGGAAACCACTTTACACCTTGTCTCAACATGTTATATGCACCACTCTTAGAATCACCTTGTCCATTAGATGTGCTTTATGAATGAGTTTTCCTTACCTTGTGTTACTGGTGTGCACCAAGAAAACATTGGACAAATCTGTGTGACTGGGATTATTTGTGAATGACAATGGACCAAATCTGATTAATACACACTTCTTTTACAGCCAACATTTGTTATTGCTTTAACTGCTTTGTTTCTGTTAGAAAATGAGATTGGGATGTATCTTTGGCCGTAGCGAGGTGGTGGATGATGTGTAGGGAGTTGGTTTAGCTCTTTCATTCCAGATTACGGACTGCAGATGTGTTTACACTTTTAAAGAGTCAACAAGTCCTGCCTCCCGATTGATGTCTGTGTGGACTTTGTCAATATTTAAGCGAGACCAACATCCCAAACTTTAAGCGAGTGTGTGTGTGTGTGTGTGTGTGTGTGTGTGTGTGTGTGTGTGTGTGTGTGTGTGTGTGTGTGTGTGTGTGTGTGTGTGTGTGTGTGTGTGTGTGTGTGTGTGTGTGTGTGTGTGTGTGTGCTTTGACTTGATCATGTTCCTCTCCTTTAGACATGCATATAAATTACAAACGCAAAAATAAGTAAATTTTGAAGCCTAGAGTTGTTTTTAATAAATCTGCTTTGAACCTTTTCAACAATTAAATGTTCATTGATCCATTTGGCAAGTTGAAAAATGTTAATAATAATAACAAAAGTAATAATATTTTCTGTGTATAGTTCCTTTCAAAACAGCCTTTTCAAAGTGCCTCACAAAGAGGACAAATAAAAACACAAAACATCAGAGAAAGCATCCAAATAAAACGCAGCAGTTAATATCAAAGAGAGCAGATCATATAAATAGAAAATCAAAAGCAATCTTTTGAAATTAATGGGATAGGAAGATGATAAAAGATAGATCATTTTCTCCATATAAAACGTCTAATTACAATTGTATTTGTTTTAAACCAAAACTCTTCAGTTCAGTTCTGAACTGTCCCTGTTACTCTGGTGCAGTACAGAGATCTAACACTTCTATCTCTCTCGTCATCGAAACATAAAGGTTTTTGAATGGGTCTTCATGCCACATGTGCTCTCATCACTAACATATAAAACTGTTCTGGAGAAGGAGATGTTTCTCTTTTGATCTGTATAAGTGAAAACTTTTTGCACGTTATTACCAGATTGTTGTTGGCTTCACTCGTGGTTAGAGAGCTAAGTGAACATCCAGCTGCCAGGAATCTAATCCCTGCATGTGTGTGTAGGTTGTCTGTGTGCTTGGTTGTTCTGAAATAACTGATCACTATGGCAACGGCCGTTTGTGTTAATTACAGGAACATAATGGCTCCTCCAACTTCTCTTGACCTCTCACACAAACTCACACACCTTAACGGTGGTGATTACCTGATTGCTGTGCAACGCCTGCATGATCACTGTAATTGTCATTCATATTATTGCCTGAAGTCTTTCTAAATAACCAGCTGTAGTGTAGCATGAGCCAATGGGAGAGTAGTCGCCTTGAGAGTCAGAGTAATTATATATCTCTGAGCTTTACCCCAACTTAGTGAGGTGCCAAAGTTTACTTGTGATTTACCGAACAATGAGCTGTATGTGTTATCCTCCATGAGTCCAAGGGATGGGCTGCAGGGACATCAGGGAGATGGGGGATCAGGCTGCTGGGATGGCAGGAGCAGAATACTGCGAGTGGATTACCAGGAGAAGGAGCAGTGTGTTTTTTCTCTCGGTGCCAGGCAGGCTGGAGTTTTGAATAGGATTGATTGGATCCACAGAAGAAATGGCGGGCAGCGAGGAAGGAGTGTCTACCAGCTGTGGCCTTTATAAAAGAAATTATGGCGACATTAGGCTTTAGCTGGGCTGTAGATACGGAGACAAAGCTGTCAAGCAACTTCTCCTTTCTTTCCAGAGCTCTGACTCGGCGAGAGGGATTTCATCCCTTAAATGTAGATTTGAAAAGCCTGGAAAAGGTAGCTAGAGCAGACTAATCTTTGAAAATATGCAACAGATACATCCCACCTTCTCCCATCGTCCCTCTCGTCAAAGCTAAGCCCTTAAAAAAGCCTGGCTACTGCCAAACCCGGACTTTTGACTCTTCCTAAGTGGCCAAATTCCTCTCCACCTCTCTGGCTTGTCAAGACGCTGGTCATAAGCAGTGAGAGTCGTGTTTATTACCGTCCTGCAAGGGACATCAACACTGGCATGCTTTTTTCAGATGACTGTTTTTATTGATGGCTTTAGAGACGTGAGGAGAATTTCAATAAATGAGATAAAACATGTTTCAGAAAACCACTTACCATCCCTGCCTGAAGTGTGAGTAAGCAAGTGTAACTCTTTAATCAATGCATTTGATGAATGGGAAACTTAGAACAGCTACATAAGTCATTCAACAATCAGCATATGGAAAGGACCACAAAATGTTATGACACTTAGTCCTTTGTCGAGATTGAAAAGAAAAAAATAGAAACCATATCTTACAAATGATGGACAGTTTACTCAGGTTGACTGAAGATGATGAAAAAGCTGAAGATCGTACCTCTCACAATATGGCACCTTGAACAACTCTGTATATATGGGGACCCTGCAACGCTCCCCCAATGCTTGTTTTATTAAAGAATTTGTCTCTGCCCAGTTTGTGCAGTTGGTTTAATTGCTTCCCCCCCACCAGTGTTCTATTAATGTGAACAGGGTTGTTGTCATTGTACATTATTCTTTCCAGGGCAGGTAATTTATTAAACAGGCAGTACCTTAGTTACAAGAGCTTATCTGTTTGCTTGGCTTTGTTGCAGAGAGAGGGCACTACATTAAGCCTGTAGCCTCACTCATCATTTTCTTTTCCTCATTATAGTTCCTCTTCCTTTGTTCTCCCTTATTTTCTATTCCTGTCTTTAACCCTAATTTTTCTCTCTGGGTTCATTCAATGTTTCCAGCTTCATTGCTGCAACAAATTTCAAATTTTTTAGCCTCTGGCCTTATTTTTGTTTCTCCGCAAACTTTCTGCTTGCACACCCCAGAGCCTTCTATTGTTTCTGACATAGTACATCCAGCAGATAACTGCAGACCCTCTTATAAGGGGAACACAGAAGCCATGATGCTCATTAAGATGTAGGAGTTCTGACTCTTGGGTCAAACCACGCCCATCGTCAAACAGAGCCTTTATTTTGATCTCAGCTACGCACCTGTAAAGTTATCCCCTCTGTAGCGGCTGGTGAAAAATACATGATGATGGTCTCACATGGACAGAGGTGGGTGTGGATACACCAACTGCACAACTACACTGTCCACTCAGAAACAATTAAAGCCTGTGGGAATCTTCAGTTAGGAGTTGTCATGCATTCATATTTTATTAAAGGGCTTTGATTATTACTCTGGTATTCTCGAATTGTTCTCCAGTGACTTCAGTCCTTTATTTCATTCGGTGCATTGTTCTGCAGTAAATATGAGCTTATCTGCCACTTCTTCATTTTAAAGCTGATACTCGGACTAAAGGGCTCATTTAAAAGGTTATTAAATGTACTGGTATTTTTTCAAAGGTAATATGAGGGCAGACCAGTATTTATTTATCGGAAAAATAAAATTGAACTTCAGTCACACATGTAGGTAAGGAGGATTAGTTACGATAGATTGATACCATGGATAGTAGCTTGTATTTCATTAAATATTAATGTATTAAAGTTATATTTGAGTTAGTTTATTTAGGAAACATTTTAACTAGGTAGATTTATTCAAACCCAAACACGTAAATGTGACTCAAAATGTAACACAGATCTAATCTGAATAAAAACTCCTCGAGCAACTCATCCCACATGCATGTTTGATATGCTGTTGCTTGTTCCAACTCCCCAAGCCCCAATCACCATTCAGTATTTAAGGGGACATGCCCCTGATGACTGAGACAACATTATCGCTGAACCCTTAAGACCTGATCTGATATCAGCCTCAGGCACAAAAGCTACACCTCTCACCCCCTCACACATTATGCAAATCCTCGCTCGCTCCGGATCCAGGGTCAGCTGAGGGAAATGGTAGCAGACATGCCCCGCAGGATCTGATGTGACTTCAGCAGATGTCTGGCTAAACCACCCACAGGCGAGCCAGGCTGTCTGCAAGATAGAGTCAGGCTGACCTCAGAGCTGCCTGTCCCCTTATCTCCCTCTACGGGGAAACGCACACACACACCAACACACGCAAGTAACAAAATATATATCCAGTTCCATGTGTATTTCGCCTTTAAATTACAGCTATTATATATATATGTACGTGCTTTATGCTACACGTAAAACACCTTGAGGAAACCCTAGACATTTTAAAAGTCCAAATACAGAGAGGATTCTAACTTGTTTCAGGTGCAAAGGTTTGGGGTGTGGATTAAAAAAAAACATCTCTCAGAACAAAAGGACAAGATAAATGCCGGCAGCCTTGCCTATACCACATGTCAACTTCTTTCAGAACAATCTCTGAAGACCGGTTATCTTTTTCTGATCGTGCAGCGTGGTTAGATCTGTTGGCTTTTAGCAACAGGGATTCTGGTTCGGACCCAAGGGCCTTCAGCTTATCTGAGTGGAGTTTGCATGTTCTCCCCTGCAAGGGTTTCCTTTGGGTACTTCAGCCTCATCCTGAACTCCAAAGGAATGCAGGTTGATTGGCTTCTCCAAATTGCCAAATGGCTCATGGGTGTGAATGGTAATTTGTCCCAGTCCAGGGAGTACTCTGCCTCTTGCCCAATACCAGAAGGCAATGGCTGTAGAGCAGGATGGTTCGATTGAGCCAAAACTGTTGAAGGAATTTTGAAGCAACAGGTCTCACATTTACACTAAATTCAAGAGATATTTTTGCATGGAATTTATTTGACCCCTTCCAAGCTGCACAGCTTGTATCCCAATCTATCAGCAATTTCTTTTAGATGTGGTCTATTAGTGGATACTTTATTTCATTGCACTTGGCGGTGCAGTAAATTACATGGTTTTTGGCAGGGGATCTCTGATATCTTATCCAGTTATTATATCAACGTATCCTATGCTCTTTTGGCAGCCTCTCAAAATCTAATCTTACACATATTCATTCCATCAAGCTTACAACAGTCCACATAGTTATTGGCAAAAATGTATTGCAAAGAAATGGAAGTCAAACCTCCCACTGTCACTTTGATATTGGCTCTCGAAAGTGAACAGTTGCATAACTCAAAGTTAAGATTCACAATATAATGAATACAGACCCTATAAACTCTGTTTCCAACATTTTGTGGAATTGATCCCACGAAAAAAAATACTACCCATTACTTCTGAAATGTCTTTCTGTCTGTTGTGGTTGTTAAGGTTGACCATAACGTATGTAAACGTAAACAGAGACACAAGTGATGGGGTTGCTGGCTGTAGGTTACTGCTGTTTCATCCCCAGGGCTAACACTATTCTAAAGACTTGTTGGATCTGCTATTGTATTCTGGGCTTTTCTATAAGCGTGAGCATGAGAGCATGTGTTTGTAATTCATTGTCTGCTGTGTGGTGTCAAAGGGAGGATTACAAATGGCAGGCAGTGCCCCATAATTACAGCCAGTCCAGAGGAGCACAGGAGAGTCAAACTGGCACAAAAACTAAATAGAGGACACAACACAGAACTGAAGTGTATTAATAGAGAGAGCGGATCTGGATTACAGGCTTACAGATCATGAGTGGAAGATGAGTTACAGTTTCTGGATGATGGTGACCAGCTGAAACACAGACACCCAGACACTCACAGTGATGTATGAGGAATGCCTATCCAGGCGTGCCAATCAGGTCTAGGTTGGAATGTGCTGCAGGTTAGAGGATGCCAACCAAAGTGATTTAACTAAAGTAAACTGAACTGAGTATCGGTATGTCTGCCTGGGGAAATGTAGTCAAGCCCCAGGCATGCACAGAGCTTCCCTTTCAGAACTGCCACAGGGTATGAGTGACCTGGCCGAGCAGAAATCGCAACGCACATATCTACAAAATACACAATCTGCACTCATGTCTTAAGACCTGGAGCCAGTTTTGCTAACATTAAAATGAACTAATCTGTAAAAAATATTGATAATGAACCTGCCCATGAGATGAATGTCTTTGCTGCCATTGATGCCAACTGAAAAGCTCTGGCAGAAAATTGGCATCACTCTCAACTGATATTATAATGAATTATACTTGGTTTTGTTGATTAAAGAGGAGCTTGTAGAAAGAGTTGTTTTAACAGAGTTTGTGGCAAATTGAATGTTACTATGGCTCTGACTTTGCTCCATGTTTAACCATAGACAACATATAAAGATGAATGACACAAATCCACTTCCTTCCGCTGTTATGAAAATAAGCCAAAGTATCCTGGATATGAACTCCAGTATCTTGTCGATTTGGAGCCAGAGTCTGAGCAGTAACAACTGGGGGATGTAGCCATGGTGGCGAGGGCCGGTGACAGCATACACTTGAACCAGCAGTGAGTGAGTCTCAGCTGTCAGTCATGATGTTTCTCCCAATTTGTATAGCATCAAATTCAATGTTTTTCCTGGCTAAAAATGTGCCATTGGGGTTACTGAGCCAGTGGGGTGGGGTGGGGGGTTAGTAGCAGTCCCATGGGCAAACACCCAGGGACCACAGACAGCTCCACTGCATGTGATAATTTTGGGTCTTCTCATACATGTTTGGACCATCAAATAAAAGTTTTACAGTTTATACCGGCTCTGCTGGCTCTGTTTCCTCTCTGTTTTTACCCAGTCTGAGTTTACACATGTCCGATGACACTGTTTGTGAGTATAACTGGGTTACAGTCATATTATGGGGACTTGTCTTCTTTTTAGGGACAAAAATCCTAATAACATAAATCATAAATGAGCTATATAGCTCGTAGCCATGGTTACGTTTAGAGAAAATCTGTAAGTCACTGGCTTGTCCCCTGGAGCCACACTGTGTGTGTGTGTGTGTGGGTGTGTGGTGTGGTGTGCATGTGTGCGTGTGCGTGCATTTGAGAGGTGTAGTGTGTACAAGCCTGGGAAAAGCCTTGTAGAGAGACAGATTACTTGTGGGGATGATAACTTTGAGATAAGAATGGCACTTCATGATGAGAAAATGGATGTTGGAAAATGAGCACAGCCAGAGAATGACAGAAATGGGGGGAAAGGCTTGGAACAAGGATATAAAAAGTCCTTCTCCGAAATGAAATTTACTATCCTCGGTGACTGAGCAGCAAACCAGGACTTTGTCACACCTCTGCAACACTATTTTGTTCCCCGCTTCCCCCCCCCCCTCCTCTCGCTCTCCATCTCGGTTTTTATGCTTCTCCAAGTCCTCCGGGCCGGGGAATAAAGAGCAAGAGAGATCCATCAGCTGTTGCTAAAAAGCCTTGCTGGCTCATAAATAAAGGAGGTGGATGAATTAGGAAGTTAAATCACCCTGGGTTGTTAATGTCACAGCCTAAAGACGGACATGAAATACTTGAAGCACCTCTCAGCATTTGGCTTCTCTGCTCCCCCCGCAGGCTCCGCCACCATCCCTATGATGGGGTGTCACAGCATGACATATACGTGGGCGACATCCGTGTCAGTGTGTGTGCAAAGAGGTCGATGGGTGCTTGAGTCCATACTTGTTTTTTTGAAGTGAGCTAACACTTACTTATATTTATGATCAGCCTGATCCGTGGCATTTATATATTTTTTAATATGATAGCTCTTTATACTGTCATGCAACAATGGCTAATCTGAGCTTAACTCAACCTACATGTTGAGTTGGAGATAACCACACAATTAAAGGACATGCAGGCCTGAAGCTTCTGATCATCTAACATGATCTTTATCAGCAGATGGGAATTCTTCATGGATGAGAAGGGATCGTGAACGTGACAACTGGGTGAAAATCCTGTGACAGGATGACAAGCTGCAGAACAGTGTTAAAAAAAGTTGTGCAAACAAATCTTGAAATCTATATCTTTAGATCCACGCCTAAATCGATTGAGTTCTTTCTTTCCCCATGTTCCATCCTTCTACCAAGTTTTTTGGAAATCCCTTCAATTTTATTTGCATTATCCTGATGAAGAACAAACAGAGGCATTAAAGAAGCTACGCCCTAAGAGCTCACCTTGCTCTTGTGTCTCATCCAGAGAGAGGAGCTCGACCCGGCTGAGTCTAGAAAATACGAAAGTGTCATAAACAGACCAATCTCTGTCCATAACAAAAACCAGCCACAAACCAATCATTTCACTTTTTTGCCTGGATGGAACAGCGTCCCAGAAAGAGACAACAATCTCTCTCTCTCCGAAACAGTGTCTTATTCATTGTCTCTTTGAAAGCATGCAGCGCTGAGGACAGTGAGTCTGTTTTCCATCCCTCCTGTCATTTCTTCGTATTGATTTCTTATAGTGCTGTAGTTTCTGAGAAAAGCTCCAGTCCAGGCCTGATGCATAAGTGTTTGGACAAAACACAATCCATATTGATTTGATGAGGGCATCATCTTTTTCATTACTGAATGCAGTTATGGGATTTAATGGTTGGTTCAGAACAGCAGATACGAGACATGATGGCAACCCAAGTTATCTGCTCTTTTTGCTTGTGGTAGTATTTGTGTTTTCTGTACACAGTTGTATTTAAAGTAAGTATAACTCCACCCTGTGTCTGAAGTGAGAGAGATAGCAGTGAGAAGGAGAGAGATAGTGTAGCCGAGGCCTACAGCCTGTCATCTGAACCAGCTCCAGCATGGCTAATGCACACAGGAGGATCAAAGCCGGCCCCTTCAGTAACATGGAGCTATTTCCAGGGTTAGCTTCAATCCTAACATCATGGTCTATTAAAGGATGTTAACATGAAAGCTGAAGCATGGGACTGTGCAATATGATCAAAAGTAACAACACAGTGCGAGGGAATCTCACCAGCAATGTGTTGTGCTAAAACTTTTCAAAGTAAAACCTTGAAATCTGTGATTTGCACGAGAACAATGAGACCCTGTTTACTAAGCTAATACTTTTTAGTTCCAGCGGCTGTGCAGGAGCAAAAAATAAGATTGTTAGGAAAGAAAAAGTTTTTCCCCTCTGCATCCGCCTTATTAAATCTGACCAAATGCTTGGTTCTCCTTATTTTTTTCCCTGTCATGCTTCTGTTTCTCTATGTTTATTAGGATTCAGTGGATAGATGATATACAAATTGAGATGTGAGCTGGTCACCTCTGGCATTATACCTGCAGGCAGTGTGTGCGTGTGTTTTTGCGTGGCTGTCTGTCACTCATGAACTGGTGGGGAACCAGTGAGTCGAACTATCCTGCAGGGTGCTCGAGTGTGTGTTGAATGTGTGAATATGAGTCTGAACACACAGACCTTCAGTATTGGACTGTTTGCTGAGCTGCAGAGACACAGAGAACGTAGACAGACCAACTCCAATGCAAACTGCGTGAAAAAAAGAATGAGAGACAGTATTATTCTTCTTTACTAAATGGGACACCCTGACCTCACAGATCATCAATTGCTTTTATCTAATTCTGCAGCATAGTGAAAGTTCTAAAAGGAAAAGCTTTAATTTTTTAGCACTGCACAGTCCCACAGCCTTCTATTTCACATTTGCTCTGGGTCGATTTTTTTTTTCCTTTTTGAATTGGAAGCTACAACTCCAGAGGTAATTTTGGATTACAAGACATTATAGCAAAGGGGTTGAGAGTCAGACTCAGGTGTGCTCGATAGTGATCTCCCATGTCCATGTGGCGCCTGGAGGGAAGCACAGAGGGGAGCGACAGGCTGGGGTCGGAGGGAGGAAAGGTCACTCATTTAATATTCATGTGGACTGTCTTATATCTTAACCTGGTTCTACAGTGTCTTTCATTGAGCCATAAATCCTTGGTGGCGTAGTCCTAGTGGAACAGAGACCTCAGCATTTCTGTGAAAGAAAAGTTATTAACTGTTCCGCAGCCTCTTTTACTTCATCATTGGCAAAGTGCTGCGTCGTCATGTATGTAGTGCTGTTCCACAGTTTCTTTAGTGTATTTGGTTTTCATGTCAAAAACCATAGAATAGTAAATAATATAAAGTCAGCATTTTTCCAATGTGTTGTAAATAGTTGAGTTTGTAACACATTAAGTTGCTCAGTTGAGCATCAAAATGATGATTAACTATTATAAAAAATCTTATCGATGTATTCAATTATGCGTCTATTCGAAAACCTTTGCAATATCATGTACTTGTAGGCTGCGATATGTGGGAACATGACAGTGGATTTTGACGAATTGATATTAAGAAAAGAATCAGACAAATGATCTATCATATCTAGTTAGTTGTTGCTCAGGAAGTTCATGATTTAATACCCGGATCCCGCCAGAGTGTCCTTGAGCGAGACACTGAACAGAAACTACAGAAACTGTCAGCGTGTGGGGGGTTCTGTCAGCATGTGAATCATGCAGCATGAGCGCTGAGTATATAAATGCTGTTTGAATGTGTGTGTATGAATGAGACTTGTACTGCAGTAAAAGTTCTTTGAGCTGTCAATACGACTCTACTGCTTGGACATAGCCTTGATAAGATGCTATATAGATGCATTTCCCATTTATAATTTAGATAACAAAGTTTCTGTTTTCTCAGCATTTTAACTTTTACTCGCCGTATATTTTGTACCTGACTTTGTGTTGAATAAATTATATTGACTTAATCTGTGAAAGCTTGTTTTTTGTCTTTTGCATTTTGCCCCATTACAGTGACTATATTTACCACTTAATCCCTGATGTAAAACATCAGCAAACATCAGAAACCTGCATCAGACACAGATTCCATTTCTGTTACTGTTTTGGAATAATTACACTTTGACAAATCGTATCCACGAGGGCTGATCTCGGAAGCAGAAGGTTATGTGTTGCACCTAATTTAACATTATTTAGGGACTGGAACAGTTGAAGATTTTCTATCACTCTGCCTCTGGTACTTGGTACTTTACTCATAATGGCTGACTTTTGAACTTAGGATTGGTCTCAGTTTGGCTCCTCTGGTCTGTTATTGTCTGTTGCCTGCATGGATAGAGCCGCGAGGTCTCACCTGGACAAGTGATTACAAGATTTATACCTGCTGCATGTGAGTTGACGTGGGCATTGATCATCTCAGCATGCCTAAACCCAACTGGCACCTGTGCCAAGAATCATTCAGTTCTTGAAATACTGCGGCAGCTCAGGGAAACTCTTTCACTGACAGCTCAGTATGTTAAACATTTTCATATAAGTGCAGAGCCCTATTTTGGTATCGCTGCCAAACGCTTCCAAATATTTCAGTGTGATGAAGGAGCATCGACGTTGTGTGTATATCAAACAATAAGTGCCACAACGTTTGGCCGTGGAATCGTCATCTCAAAATGTGTATCTGGATAGAATAAAGGGTTTAATTAGCATATACAAAGGGGCTGTCTTGACATTTACCAGTGAAAACAATCCATGCATGATTGATAATGCAAGAAGCAGTGTGGGCCAATGTAGAAGAAAAACAACTTTATAAAGTGTTGCAGAGCTTTGTTATTTATTTGCAGCTATGTAATATGCAATAGGCAGTGGCATCATGTAGCCTCGAGGCAGAATGGCTTCACATCCACCACTTTTAACAGAAGAGTCTCACTGTGAGACGACACTGGACTGGCCGCCATTTTGCTTCGTGTCCATCTGCAGCTTATCAGCATAACTCTTCTTCAGGCTGCACTAAAGAGCCATGGGATTCTACATGTCCAGGGGGGTTCACATTGTGAGAGGGTGATCTTCACTGCAGAGGACACGTGACTGACTCTGTGATAAGTTCTAGATGTTCCGTGTCATATTTGGTTGTGGTTCCAATGTGTTTCTGAAGTGGGCTCTTTTCAAGCAATATTTAAAATGATTTTGTCATTGATGAACAATGAGGTAACAGATACGTCATGATTTTAAGTCTACTAGTTGGATGCAGTACGATGGTAAATGGAAAACGTAGCCTTCTCTCTCTTACCTCATAAAAAGTAATAACAACAGAGAGAACCCTTGTTTTTGCTGACCTCCAGTGGTTCAACTCCTCACTTTGCTGCTGTGATGGACATCTCTACTGACAGACACTGCATCATCAGTGTTGGGTGTGGATACAGCGCAACAGATCACACTTCTGACAACAACACTCAACAACAATAATACCCCACAACACCCAACGGATGTTAATAAATGAAACAGGCTTCACAGTTTGGGCTGTGACATATAGATTTTTCACCCTGGTTTTAACTTTATCATCAAGTATTGAATATGAATTATTAATTCACATGTAAAGTTTTTCATTTCAGGGAGAGAGAACTGATTAAAAAAAAACAAAACTCTAGTAATCGCAAAACGCAGACAGAACCTTAGGCAGCTATGTCTGTTGAACGGTAAGATTAAAGTTTAGCACACGCTTCAATAGATAACACTTAAAATACTGTTTAATTTATCAGATAATTTATTAGTTTATCAGTGTAATAATAATTTTGAGAGCAAGTTCCTTCCTTGCACTCAAGTGTCACTCAGAAGACTGCTCAGCCAGATGCACTTTTGGCTCTCTGCTTTGTGGTGCGATTTTCCAATGCCGAAGGATAAAAAATAAATCCCTGTCAGTCAGCAGCTAATGGGTTGTTTCAGAGGTCAGGATGTGTCTCTGCAGCTGCAACTGAGGATTTGAAGAAGTCTGAAGGACAAAGGCCACATCAAACATGCCATAGTTTATAAAAGTTAGAAAGAAAAAAGCAGAAAAGCTAAATCCCCCTGCTCAGTGGTCTGCTTGAAGGTGAACGGCCAAGTTGTGGATTTTAAACACTTATATTTTTGTCGTTTCAGTGAAGTGGCAGTGACTTCTTCAAATTAGTGGAAAAACCATAATGCGCATGTGCTTGCCCTCGTGAGGTCCTCTGGCCAAATGTCAGACGTTAGCTTGTTAAAAGAGCTCCTGAAATACCTGAATGACCCGGAGTTTTGCTCTGTTGTGGTGCTGGTGCTTTGTATCTAGGGATTTGTACAGCTTGTCAGCTGGTTGTGTTTCTGTGTTTATTTCGGGGGGTAAATGTGTCCCGACTTCAAGACAGTGGGTCCACAGGGACACGGTGGAACCACGTCTGCTTTCTGACTGTGAGCAGCTAATTAAATAATAAATGTTCACAGTTGCATCTGCAGTATACGACCATATGTCCCAGCCGGCCTCCACACGCTTTGTCTGCTTGTTTTCATCCCTCTATCTTTTCTCTCTTTAAAGAAAACAGAAACTTTCTTTAGCGAGGTTAATTTCCCTAATAAAACAACCCTTTGAAATCAAACAATTAAAAGTGATTACAGCATCCAGACTGTCAGACTCTGAACATCAGACACACGCCGCACACAACAACAACAACAACCCCCAGTTCGGAGGATCCTCTCCCTGTTCGGATCAGACAGGGAAAGACTTTTTCGTTTCAAGGTCTCGCAGGTGCGAGATCATTCAAAGGTTGTTAATATTCAGCGCCGCCTGACTGTATCTGGAATCACAATGAATCACAAACAACGTCCCGAAAGCAACAACTTTAACCTGACACAGTTAGAGCTACTCAGTCAGCACAAGCATCACTGCAATCATCAGGAGCAGCCATAGGAAACTACTGAAGTGAGTGATATAAGAAAGTGTATATTGAGGATGGAAATGGCTGCAGCACACTTAATTACACGAGGGGCGATAAAAATGAGGCAGCAACATGATTTACAATTATGTTACGCCACACAGCGCTATTTAATACTGCTCTTTTTCTCAGGCTAATAATTCATAATGCCACCGACATTTCATGATTGGATGTGGAGTAGAAGTGATTTCTTACGCTTTTAGGAGAAATTTAAATTTTAAGAAAGAGACAGGACGCAATCCATTCAGGAGAAGAATAAAGTGAAAGACAGAGAATGTGTCACTTAGATGGAAAAGGGAAAACATTAGGTGATGAATAACCAATAGGGCGGCACTACAAACAGTCTGAGTGAGAACTAGAATGAGATGAATTAGGAGGTGAATGAAAATGAACGATTTTGCAGTCAAGATACAGAGTCAGTGGTTTCAAGCCATCAACTAAGCAAACTAAAAGACATGGGAGATTATTGAATAATAAGAATAATAAATATGTGAACAGATATGAACACAGTGATGTGAGTGAGTTTTCAGTGTCTTCGATTTGCAGCAGTGTAATGGACAAACTGAAAGGTTGACCAAAAGTTATTACAATTCATCCTGAAGGTGTGAAACTAAAGTTCATAACAATCTGTGTGATATATATTGAGAAATGTCCCCCAAAGTCAGAGGATTTTTTCCTTTGGGGACCAAGATTTTATCTGGATGTGTCTAGTTGTCAAGTTGTTTTTAATGTTGACCAGAGTTGATGGACTGAAATGCAAACATTGCCATCCACAGAGCCAAACAGCTACTATAGGACGGAGAGGAGGAGACTTTGTGGGAGGAGCTGCACAAGTTTTGCCATCTTAATAATAAAAAACTTGCACACAACTATTGATCATAGACACAAAGACACTCTGAGTCATATTGACTGCTGTGTACCTGATGTCTCGTCTGGTCAGAGTTGGTTCTCAGAACTAACAGGCACCAGCTGTGTTTAAATAGACACATCTTCTCAATCCACTAATTGATATTAGCATCTTCACACAGTGCTTTGATCCACATACTAATCGTTATTAACTCATGATTTACTAGCTTTGAAACCATCCTCCGCCTTCTGTTCTCTGTGACTGTGTGTAGCTGTGTGTGACTGTGTGAGAATGAATGTGAGTTTTCGGTGTAAATGAATGAACAATTGTTCAAAATCCGCTGTGTCTTTGATCTCTTCCAGGCTTGGACATCAGCCAGCGGATATCTCTCTGAAATCCTTTTAAAACCTGCTCTACTTCCTTTTGATTTTCCGTTTGTACTGACTTCATCGTGTTTTCAGTAAAGACAGTCACACATGAGAATGTACCAAAATAAAATAATAAAATACAAAAGAGAAGTTTGCTGCTTTTCAAAATAAATGATTTAATGATTCAGTTTCATTTGCTATGAAGAAATGTATTAAATCTATGACAGAGTAACAATAAGGGCTATAAATGAGGGAGAAAAAGCAAAGCATGTGAAAAGCATCTCAGGCAACTAAAAGATTGGTAATAAAGTTCAGATGAATAAGTAACAGCCGGAAAGTTTTTGCAACAGCTTTAACTTTCCTGATGAAAAAGCTGTTATCTTTATTATGCGCCAGAACCTCTGTAATTGTTCTCTTACTTTGGTATAAAATATATCTGCCACCCACACACTGTGCCCTGCAGTTTCACTTAATATCACTAAACCTGCAATCACCAGAAAATAACCGGTTTCTCCCGGAACTATTTGTATAACCTGACCTCAGTATGCCTGACGACGAAGAGGAGGAGAAATGAAGGGAGGATGAAGGGTGAAATGAGGCGTCTCTCCATACACCCCTACACAACATGTGGCTCTTTCTTAATATGCAATTAAGTGGGAGTGTCAGTGTTCATTTCTAGATGTTGCTGATGCTCCTTGACATTGAGGCTAAAATGTCAGCGAGCAGCAACAGCTCAAAACAAGTGCCGAAGTTTCTGTTATGTCATAATTCCTTCTTCATCCTTCTCTTCTTCCTCCTTCTCTTCCTCCTCCTTCTCTTGAGCATGAGTACAAAACGGAGCATGCCTTTGTAAATTCCCTTTTGTACATAATGCATTGTATCAGCGTACCGTCTTATCTGTAATTGGCTTCCACAGAAAGAGTTTTGTTACATGCTTTGCCGCAGTTCAGTAGGTATGTTTAAGTAATTAATACTCCGGTTTTATTTGAACTGAATTCAATTCCCCATTCGCTCTGACATTTATCTAACAAATGACTTGCGTTGTGTAAGTATCTCCTCAAGAGTATCACTCATTGAGTCTTCGAGCCATGCGGTTGTTTGATCTCTTTTATTTGACTGTGCTGTATTGAATGCACATACTAATACTAATACTGTTATAATAATACTGTTTCAACTCAGAACAGATTGAACAGGTGTAAAGCCACAGCTCTCGCATTTAGTTGATCGTTTCAATGACACATTAGCTGTTGGCTGCATTTGACGACCGATTGTGTTGCAGTGGCGAGACTGCACCGTCCCATTTTGAAGGCTCCTTCAAATGTGGCTGACAAATTCATCCCAGAAACACAAAGGCCCCCATGGGTGGATTCTTCCGGCCCAACACCAATCCAAGGAGTCATTGTGCTTTGTTTAGAAATTGGTTTTTCAAAGAGGTAATGGCTCTGGCAAGCGATGAGACTTCCAATGCTTAAGTAACAAGTTTCAGCTCAGTAGCTAAAGGTCATATATTGAAAAGAACCAAGGTGCATTAAAACTTTCTCATAGTGTCCCACTTTAGCTCTGTTGATATGCAAATGCATTAAGGAGCGGGGCAAGCTAGTGGTGCTAATCACGGAAAGCATATAGTTCCTGTTCAACCTTCGCGTTCTGATCGGCCCATGTGTGCGGAGTAGGATGTGCTCTCATCATGGGGCCTTGTAACCTCTTGAACAACCTTCAACAAAGGTCACAAGTTTAAAAGACTAACTCTGCACTTATATTTTGACTATTTAGTCAATTAGAATTGTTACGTTAACACATGCATGCAACCTTTTTCCATTAAAATGTATCTCGGTTGACATGAAGCTGAATAATGCTCTTACACTCATCCCCCCTCCTCAGCCGCTTAAATCAAGCAGCCGCAGACTAAACCTCTCAGCCGCTATTACTTTCCTTCACGTCTGTGCTGGCTGGTCTGTCTTTTGTAATGAGTTTGCCTGAACTGGGGGGGGCTTCACACATGCATCCTCTGTGCTACTCTGAACTGTGACACAGAAGATGACCCGAGGAGGGGAATCCAACACTTAGGCACCCGAAGCACCGAGCCACCATCTGTTCTGTTGGGTGAAAATTAACAGGGAGGAAGAAGACAAGGGGGAAGTTAACACCTCCTGTGGCGGCTTTATTTATAGTGGAAGGGTGCATGTCTAATCTGTCCTGGCAGTGATTCTGACTCCTGTGTGTGAGTTCTGTGTTTCCAAAGCAACAGCGGGGCGGCCAACACTCTGGGTTGTGAATGTTTTAGCTTTACCGATGTATTCCACCTCTTCACTTCAGTAGTTGAACTGATGTCTCTTACTTTTTTGTCCATTACTGCAGTGTAGTACATCCACTCTTGTAAAGACCTGAATGGAGCAGTCAGGACTGTCTGCTCTGGCTGAACCCATCAAAAAGATCAACTTTCCTCTTAGGATGATTTTTTTCCCCATGTTACAGAAATGGAAATGTTTAACATAAAAAGACAAACTTACTTATTGAATGTGACCCATCCTGAGAGTGGTGTCTTTGGGATTTTGCATGTTCTCCCATTTCACTCAAACAAAGACCTTGCTAGAATATCCAAATGGATCACATCACAGACAAAATATACCAACTGGTCCTGGTAAGTCTGGTTTGATTTGGAGATAACACTGGATAATGGGTAGTGTCCTGTACAGAGTTTTACGGGTGCTGGTTTTGCAAAAATGGACGCGTTCAGGTCTCTGCTCAGAATAACCACACAGCCACGGTGAGATGTTCTCTCGGGTTTAGGGTAGACCAACTTCACTTAAATTTCACATCCTTTTCTCTTTTTTCTTCCCCCTTGTTGTGACCCTCATATGTCTCTGTCTTATTCCTAATTTGCATCTCTTACATGATAATGAATGTCTGTCAAACTTTCTTTTTTTCAACTTGAATTAATTTGTATTTCGTGTCATCCTATACCGAAACGAACTTTGCCTTATCTTTCCTGTCGTGTTTTATTTTACCTTGTCTCACACCTTTTATCTCCTCTGTCCATTTATCTCCGTCTTTTTCGTTTACTCTCCTCTTACTTCTTTCCTGTCTCATTTTATCTCTTACACATCTATTGACTCCTGTCCCTCTCTGCCGCGCTGACTAGAGTGCACAGCCACCAGCCCCCAGTTTACTTCTTTTCTTTTTATTACATCCACTTGTAGCCACACACACACACACACACACACACACACACACACACACACACACACACACACACACACACACACACACACACACACACACACACACACACACACACACACACACATACACACACAGACACCATCCTATTAATACAACAATGCTTTCATCACTGAGCCCACTGCGGCTCAGTGAGTGCAGCACATTACTCCTCAGCTCTCTTAATTCATCTCCTCTCCTCATCTCTTCTGTTCATCCTCCAGTTAAGTGGAGCAGCTCCAGATTGAACCCCTCAGCTACTGTCATCTCTCGCTCGTTCTCCCTTCAATTTTCTATCCATGCAGCAATAAAACAGTGTATCAGAACCATATTAACCCACTGAGACAGACCCACAGCTATTCCAAAAAGAAAAACTCGAAGGTTTGTGGTAACTATTAAAGTGATGAATGGGCCTGGTCTTTGTTAAAATGTAGCTCACGACTCTTTTCTGTTGCCGCCTCCTCTGTTCATCTCTCACTAAATAAAACTGTTTCACGCTGAACCTCTCCATCACTTCTCACTCATTTTACACCGTGACATAAATTGTTGTCGGAGCAGGGTTTCATTAAAACCATATTAACCCCCGCGGAGAGAGAAAGAGGGAGACGTGCCCGAGACTTGAAGAGGTCATCCATCTCCTGGGTTTTCTCTCATCTCCCACACTCCTCAGACAGATAATTCAATATGTCCGGAGCACGAGCGAGAGCTGTTCCTTTGCATAATTTTTATTAAGCAACATTAGCGGCGCCATTGGAGAGGTGACGGGGCGGATATGGATTTGAATCACAACATAATAAAAGAAGGCTTCGGTGGGAGAAAGGTGAGCCTGTGTGCGTGCCGCCTGGTGTCACGCTAACAACACTTGTTCAGAATTAACATAAACTACTTACATCCCCTTCTTCTCTCAGCAGGACCTGGGTTGTATTTCTTTTCTTTTTTTTCCCAACCAAACAATGTCTTACCCTGTACTTATTTCAGTGATGCAATCAAAGTGGACGCTGAAGAGGTTCGATTAGCTTTGTCTTGCATGCCACGTACCAGATAATTGGTTGTTTATTGTGTCTCTTTGCACTTGTTTGTATCAGCTGGGTGAGCAGATTCGAGGCTGTGTTGTGAAAAGCGGAGTGAGTCACTCCGCTTTTCCAGAGTTGCCCAAGGTGAGACACACAATGCTGCTGGCGGGACACTCACACACCTCCGAGCTCTCTGCATTCTTGCTGATTATGTATTTTTTTTCTTTTAGCATCATTACTGGGGTGTTTTTCTGTTGTAAAGCAGCTGGTACCTTCATTACCTTCAAGTCTGAAACCATGGTATTGTACCGGAAAAGGAAGGAGTGCATAATTTGATCTGGGAGTATGTTGTGCACCAAGTGAAGGTCTCTCTGGTTGTACTGTATCTCTCTGTGAGTGAGGGTAAGATGGGTTGTGAAATTGATGGGGGGGGATTGTGTGTGAACGTTGCGGTTACGAGGAAGCTGAGCCTGAAGGCAAAGGTAGCGATTTAACAACTGACTTACTGTGTTTCAACTTATAGTGACTGACTGGAAAATTTCATCCTCCTAAAATACAGCTGAAATAAGCTTCCCCCGCAGGGAACAGTGTCTTGGTTCAACCACACACAGGAAAGATGTTCCACTGGGGGCTGCTTCAGCTGCCAGCGAGACAGGAAAAAACAATGGTTATTATGTGTTCATGTTTAAATAACACAGTGTAAGATGTAACAACTTTTTGTCTCCTTTTCATGCCACATAGTAATCCACAAGGTGTGGTGGAAATTCCCAAAAGCTGGTTGAGACTTGGTTATCTTTTGTTAGTTGCATCGAAGCCTTTGCCAAGGAGTCAATCTTTCAGCAGGTGTCTGAGCAGAAAGACAAGTAAAGAGCAGTCACATGAGTTGGTTGCACACACACACACACACACAAACACACACACACACACACACACACACACAAAGAAAATGATAACACAAATCCAGCTCAAACTTGTAGGGGTGAAGTTTTCCTCTCAGTTCTGCTGTGCAAGGCTCAGTAGCGTCTTTGATACAAAGCAGAAACCATCAGTAAAAAGCATGTGTAGCAGATAAGGGCAAGTTTCAGACCACAGTGGTTTTCTGATTTGAGTGAAAACATTATAGGACAAATGTGCACGACAATCTACACATATCCATGACACCAGGAATGTGTGATTGTGTGTATTTGACCCCACATTTACACCTCTGACTGCAGCTTGGAATAAGGGGCAACTCAGAACTGAGAGCTGAGGAGCTTCACAGAAAGAGCCGAGTTGATTTGGGTAAGCCTCCCGTGGACAATCCCTCCCAGACTGTGAGGAGGACACCCTGGGGGCAGACCCACAACGTGCTGGAGGGATTACACACACCTCCAAGGAGAGTGCATTAATTTCTCTCCATGAGGAGCGGGAGGAAGTTTCTAGGGAGCAGGGCGTCTGATGATTGGGCCAAACATCCGCTGTTCTCCACCTCTTGGGCTGCAGAGAGACTGAAGCGACTGCCACTGTGCAGAGCAGGTCAATCAGAGTTATGATGAGAAGGGTTATTCCTGGGTGAGTCATTGCTGTGAGCGATAGCACTGATTGTCAGATGATTGCTCCGTGAGCATCCGCCGCAGCTCACTTTGATGTTCGGGGCAAGCGGTGTTGTGACAGCACATGCTGACTTCACATCTGGGTCCCACTCCTCATATGTGGATAACTGAATTACCACTTGAGTCTGTTGACAGGTTGTTGACGCCCAGGATTTTCTGTTCCCCCCGAAGCTAGGGGACAGCTCTATCCTGCTACCGGAGCAGCAACTCAAATCTTCAAAGTCACACGTTTAGTCATGGTTTAAGTTTATTTTTTTTTTCTCAATCCAGAAGTATTTGCAGATAAAGCTGTCCCTTCCATTGCAAACGCTTTAAAAACACGGTAGACCAGTGTGTTAGTATTATCCGAGAGAAGATTGTTTTTCTCCAGCTAGAGGCATTATCAATTTGTTGGATTAAATGGCAAAAAAGCAATTAGGTTTAATAATAACAACATCAGAACAGGTGGAATTAACTGGGGCTGAGTATAATTACACCATTAACATACACTTTAATTATTGCTCATTAGTGAGGACTTGCTATTTAATATCCAATTATGACATCCCAATATAATATACTGACACCATGAGATGACTCAAACACCGTTTAAATATTACAACGAATTAAATCATGCAACTTATGCAGGTATATATCAGGTACATTTTTTCAGACAGAATTGTTCGACAGTTGATGAGCTGCAGAAACACAAACAGTTTCATCATGGTGCCACATCTAGATCAGACTGATCGTTTGTGTAGCCTGAATTAGTTACATGGTGAATAAAAGATCATTGACCTGACTAACATGATGTGACCCTGTATTAAGTAGACAGTGTGAAAGAATGGGGACTTTCTTCCCACCTCATCATTCCTAATTCAGCCTGATCCACCCATGGTCCCTTTCTGTGGCAGCCTCAGGCAGCAGTGATGGAGTGAGTTTGTGCTTCTTATTGTTTGTCACGAAAATAGGATTTCAGCAGATGGATGGAGAGATTCTGGAGGAGGAATGTAATCTAAACAGAGCAGCACTGAATCGCTTGGTTGTATGGCTGTAGAATTGCTTTGAAATGTTAATATTTCTTGATATTTATCTTATTTGTTTTAATATAAATGTACTATCTTTTTCATATATATGAGTTATATATATGTATAATCGAGGCAGCAGCCCACAGAATGCATAATGCATGTTGTTCCTATTAGCATTGTGCTGCCCACCCACATCACCTAAAACATAATTCTAAATCAAACTTTTAACAGAAGTTCATAATCATCAGAGATTATTTGCCTTATAAACAAGACTGCAACTTTATGATTGGTGATATACTACCAGGGCATTCTGAGTGTTTTGTGTCAGACCCACTGTGGCAAGTGTGAAAGGAAATGAGGAGGGAATGAATATACAGAATGCAACCTGAACACAAGCTACTGAGAAACACTATTGTGTAGAAAATGTGAACTATAATGTGCCATTAAGAACACAACACTTTTCCATCATTGGATCTGAGAAGGATAATAACATAAAGTGTAACCTTTTAGAATATCTGGTCTGGTTTATGATTTATTAATCTCCACCTCACTGATTTCCTCTGCGTTTGTGTTTAACCACAGCCCCATAAGTTTGGATGAAGTTTGTAAAAGTAATATAGCTAGCAATGATGATTTCTACAACTACACAAAGTGACACACAGGTTCAAAGGGATAAGTGGATAAGACTGATTGACGAAGGGAAGAGAGGGATGTGTCTTGTGAGTCTTTTAGCATCTTGACTGCTTCTTAATTAGTTTGCTTCCGTGTTTGATCAGTGGAAACTGTGAAGCATGTGTTTGTTCAGAGCTTATGTGGGAGTTAAGAAAGTAGAGGAGATTGTGTCAAGTGTAGAAAGATGAATTTCTACATAATGGACTCTTTCTTTGCTTTCTGCTGTGATCTGCTTTTACTTTTGTCTCTGTGCTTTCAGTCACAGCTCACTCTTTACACTCACAGGCAGTTAAGAGCATTATTAGTGTCTGAGGTAAAAAGCAGTGGGTGAGTTGTTCTTCAAACATGATGAGCGTGATGAGCTGCTATAAACCCATCAAGTTAAACTTCTGCTTCTTTGACATCAGTTTCTAATCTGTCTTTTATTTTTCTTCCTGGCAAAATGTGTTTTATAGTCAGGCTGTAGTCTGAATGTTCGTATTCTTTATTTTTTTTTTTGTATTATTTCACTCTCCCCGCTTGTTTCCCAGCCAGCCTCCAGGTTCTATACAACCCATGAGATATAAAAATAAAAAATCTTCAAGATAAAAGAAAAAAGAAATGAAATAGTAGACATAGTAAAGGGTGTTCCTGTCAGGCTGCCATAATGACTACAGTTCAAGTCTGAGTCACCCTAACCTGGAAAACCAATGTGAGTCGTTTCATCATCACTGCCATCTGACATCAGACAGCTCACCGAAGAAAAGCATTTCCAGCCATTGCAGGAAATGATGTTTGAAAATTTAGTTTGGCCCTTGAAGGATGTGATGAAAAAAAAGAAATGGCCCTTGATAGGAGAAAGTTTGACCACCCCTGGACTTATCTTCACAGACACAAAGTTTAATTTCTAAGACATTTAATTGCCAACTCTCGGCAGTCGTGGTGTTTTCCTCATTATTCTCCATCGTGTTGTAATGAGATGGATGGTGAAGGTAGAAACAAAGTGAAGCTTCCCCATTACTCTCTCTTCCCACTCTTTTTCACTTTGATATTCCACCATCTGGAGTGAATGGCAGCCAGGTAATTAAGGCTTGTGCGCAATGCAGATGGATGTTCACCAACTTTTTCAGACAATTTCCTTCATCTTTTTTTTTAATCTATTTTCCGACTTCCCCTCCCCATGTGAGGACAGGTCTGGAGCATGCTACGATGATAACGCAGCATTTAAACTCTCTCAGAACTTTGCATCGGTCAGCTCAGCGCGGTGGGACCTGCTCTGTGGTCGTGGTGGGCGGATGGAAACTGGAAGTCTTGTTATGAAGGCATGCCCTCCTCGCCAGCAAATCTCCGCACACACAAGGGATATCTCCGTTACATAAAGAATAGTATTTTTAGATTTCTGTCTTCACAGATTTTTCCATAGATTTATCTTGTAATTTCTTTCCCAGGGGTTCGTGGAATAAAACCTCCATCTAGAAGCTCACAGTTTTACCTGCAAAGTGGAAAATCATAACAGACTCACTGGCTGCTGTTGGTTCTCCATAGAATCTCTTCTGGGTGATTAAAATGGTCTATTAGTCCACAGCAGGCACACATATATCAGTTCACGCTTATCTCTTCAGCTCCATTTGCATTAGCTTTCCTCATCCGCTCTGCATATTTGCCAGGTGATGTTTGTGTTCTGTTCTCAAAAAAACGCAATGTGCCACCGTTTCAGCATAATCAACATGAAAGTATTTGCAGCAGTAAAAATTGACACCGAGGCTGACGTGAACTCAAATCCTTTTTGAATTTCTTAAAGTTGATTAGATGTTCTGAGTGCGAAGGTGAATGGGTTTGGATCCTTCAACTCTGCCCCCTCATCATCAGCCCATGACAGCCAAAGTGAGGTAGACGCTCACAAAGTCAGTCGCTGAATGGGCTAAATCCCCCGACTAAATTAAATTTGTCCTTGCAACATTGTGTGACAGGAGCATGGAGCTGTTGAGGAGGACGGATTATGCCCCTGCTCTCCACTCCCTCTCCTCCCCTCCCCTCCACTCTGTCTGCGCTCTCATAATGGAGTGTCTTTGAACCCATGTAATTAACATTTGCCTCAATTGCCGCAGAGACATGCCCATCGTGCGCGCACACACACACACACACACACACACACACACACACACACACACACACACACACACACACACACACACACACACACTGTTAAGTTGTAAGAAATAATTCCAGAAATTGCTTGTACAGCCTACTCTTTATACTGTTAAAAAAACTAAATTATTAAAAGGGTACTTGACCAAAAAAAAAGATTAAATCCCCAAAATCTGGAGCGCTGGTGCTGTAAATCAACTGTTCAAATAAATGACTTTTTCCACTAATGTGTCAGTGGTTACGGGACATGCTCTGCATGCAGATTCAGCACCTTGAACCTACCTCTGTATGAAAGGTGCTTTATGAGTAAAATTGCTTTGCCTTGCCTTGCATGCGTAAGTTTATGAGTAGAATTTGTGATCATGCATTATTATAGACGTATTTTCAGCAAGAATAATAAAACAATAGACATGTATTTCTATTGTTTTATTATTCTTATAACATCTGTATTATACCTCTATAATACAGATGTTACTAGTGTATGGAAACAACACCTTCACATTGCAATCTCATTCTAAATTCTAATTTTGGAATCAATCAATGAAAATATAATGCACTAATGGTTTCATATGGGGCCTTCTAGTTTTTAATGATCTTTGAGCAGAGATTGTTTCTACCCAGCATCTCCAAATATTGAATGTATATGTGCCCCCTAATGAGTGATAGTTTGTAACTTTACAATAACATTCACAGTGTATTCTCCATTAACACCTGAGGCTAGAGAGCAGGGAGGAGACAAGTCAAGACGCCAGAGGAAATTCCACTAAATGAAGAGCTTGAGAAAGGGATTATTTTGCCACTCAGGAGAACGTTTGTCACATTGTTGATCCTCTGTGTTCCCATGACGACGGCTGTCACGTCGCGGTGTCAGAAACCCAGAACCACAACGCTAATCTTGTCTCAGAACAAATGCAGCAGCACATCAGGACCTGCCTGAATCCTACATGTGACTTATCATAGACAGTTGACCTCATTTTGCACTGCGAGGTTTGGACTGTCTCTCCTGTGTTTGTGTTGTGTGTGTGTGTGTATGTGTGTGTCTTTGTGTGTGTCTGATTCCTGGCTAATCCTGTCACTCACTCGGACCTCAACAAAAGCTCCAAAACAGCATCTGTCTTCCCCCTTCTCCTTGTTTCTCTCATTGGGTTAATTTGTGTGATATAGGTTCATTTAATGTTTATTGTTTTGCATGTAGTTCAGTGTCACTATGTTGTCACACCAAACACTTCTCCTTGCCTGCCTGGTTTACTTATCCTCAAGAATCTTTTTTGAACTTGTTGCATTGTTTGAATATGTATTTCCATCTTTCACTCAGCCACAGCAAAATGTTCATGACGGGAACCTGTTGGGGGGAAAACAAAATCTTTAAAGTTTTCAGTTTCGAGGGACTGTGGGCTGGAAGCAGAACAAAGCAACCGAATGGAATCAAATCAGTTGATAACAAAAGCACATGTTCCTGATAGTTGTCTTTCACTGATGTTTGGACAAAATATATCTACTGTGTGACTGGGTATCCAAGTTTCCTGCAATGGGCCGATCAATGAAACAGCAAATGTGTTTTCATGTGTATGCATGCGAGTGAGTGCACAGGTCGGTGAGTATTCCGAGAAAATCTGATGGCTTCTGGGTATATCGCCCCGTGAGTCTCTATCAATCTGAGACAAAAAGACACAGGGAGTGAGGTAGCGAGGGAGACAGATGATAGGAGAGAGAAGGAAAAGAGAGAAAAGAAAAGACGGGAATACCATAAAGCAGTTTCTCATATCTAACCTGCAGCTGATCGATAGTTTCTCCTGTGAGGAGCGTGCGGTCTGTCCGGCTGGCTGCTTACAGTCACCTTCTCCTGGGCACCACAGAGACATATCCCCCATCAACAGAAATGATCAAATGTAAAAAATGACAGATTCCGAATGAAAACTCAAAGATGGATGCCATTTCTGCTGAAAAATCCTTAAAACTATAAATTAGGTAAAAAAAAGGTTTACGATGCAGTAAAGCAACGAGGGAGTTAGCTCCGAGCTTGTATTTCATTTGAATTTTGACAAACCCACACTACTGCTAAGCCTAAGACTGAGTGGGTGCATAGGTTTTAAGTTTGAGTGCTGGTGCGGCAACATGCGGTGCTTAATCGGTGCCCAGATGGTCCACTCAAAACAGTCAGAGTTGAGTTTTCAATGCCGGACACTTTTCATCCAGCAGAAGAGGTGGGGCACACCAGCATGTTTTCAAACTTATCAAAACTGCAGGCACGGAAGCAGAACATGCAGGCAGCTTCAAAGCAACATAATTTCCCCTTCAGGCGAAACAAGAGGCACTTATAACATACATATTTAGGACAATTGAGAAAAGCAACCAGCAGATATATTGGCAGGTTGCAATCTTTGTGATTTTCATTTCTTAAACAAGACAACCCTGTTGAAATATACGCAATAAACATAGCATACACAGTGTGCTGCATGTAATGGGACTAATGGAAGTATCCAATTGGGACCTGAGACGAATAGCAAACTCAATATGTCCGTTTACTTGAACATATTAGCACTTGGAGGTCTGATGAACAGCCTATAGAGGTTGGTGTAACCTCTGTCCTAATGTTAGAGCATCGGTTACCTCTGAGGTGAGCATAGAGGTGAGTCACGTGTATTATTCTCTCTAGAGGCACCTCACAGTCACAGATCAGCATCAACATTGGGTGTGTTCTCCACTAATGGGTTGTGTTTACTTCCAAACCCGTGTGTTTTAAAGAACAATATGTAAACGCTGAGGTGAGACAGACCTGACATCTTGAGGTATGTTTATCTTTTGGTTAATTAGACCTCTTTTGTTCCCTTGTCTCCTCTTCCCTCTCTGGGAAAGATGTTTTTTGTCCAACAGCTTGGGGGAAGATCAGACTTGAAAGGAAGCTGATGTCATGGGTAATAAGCCAGGATTTTACATTCTAGGGGAAACGACTGGGTTTCACACAAGAAAAAGAAAAAGAGTAAATAAACTGGCGGTTGAGATTTAAGGATAAAGTCCCTCTCCTCTATCTGCCCAGAAGATGACCTATTGATTTCTGCAGTCGAAGCATCAGTGTGATTGTTTGTATCTGTGTAATCTTATGTCTTTATGTGTAATCCCTTTTGCTAAAAGGCTGTGTGTGGGTCTGTGTGTGTCTGTGTGTGTATAATGTATTTCTCTGAGTGTGATAAGAGACTTTAGAAGATGCAGCTCGGAGGTAGAATTTATCACTGCCCTCTAATCTGGATAACACTCAGGAGATCCACAGCACACAACAAATTGTCATGCCTGCCCTCAGGCCAACCTATGCACAGCATTAAATGACTGCCCCCCCCCCCCCCCCCCCCCACTCTTTCCCCACTCGCAAGGTTGGCCAGTGCTGATTTGCAGTTTACACAGAATTGATCCATTTGTTCATTCATAGGTTAGAATAGTTGTCGGGGGGAAAGAACAGCCAAAATAACAAATAAAAGAAAATATCTTAAACCGAAAGAAAACAAAATAAAATACAAGCATCTTAGAAAAACCTATATCCCTACTGAATCCTAACAGCTCAAGCTGTTTGAGATGATATTAACATGACGTACAACAGAGTCCAATCTTATGACAACAAAGCCACAGGCAACAGTACGTGTCCAATGTTTTAGGTTTTCTGTGTGTGTATGGATGGTTGTGTCACTGTTTGTCAAACTGCATGTGTGTAAACAGATTGGAAAATATGTGAAAGAATCGCTTGAGTTTCATGATTGGTAGAGTCTTAATGCTTAATCTAAATCCAGCTTCTTATTGGTCAGTTCAGTCATGTTGTGATCTAGAAGCAGGAAGTGTTGTTGTGGTGTACGTGTGGAGAACAGTAAGTGCTGCTCATGAAAGTTATCCATCTCCAGGCTGTTGTATCTCTGCATCGTTCAACCTCCACACATTGAACCCTCACGTTACACAAACACAAATATATACTGCCACTATATTATATATACTGCTACTATAGCCCTGTATATATGCGGCGGTAAGTTCAAATGCAATAGCACAATTGTTATAGCTCAGAGTCAGTAACACTAAAAATAGGGTTGATTGTCTTTCTATAAATGATATATATTTCATAATGGTTGTTTTCTCCTGACGGCAGAAAAATCTCTTCTTAATTTTTTTTTAAATCCACAGTCATCTGCACTGACCATGCCTTAGTCAAAGCAAAGCAAAAATCACACGTATTAAGTAACAGAAAACACAACACACAAAAATGTATCCCTTGCAACTGATCATCTGTTATTTTATTGTGTTGTGATTTATATTCAGAATTTACACATGGACCACCGGCTATTTAGCTCGTGTGCCAGATGGCAAACCAGTCGTTCCACCATGCTTCAGTTCGTGGAAAGTGAAAGACGGATAGTTCCGTTACACTCAATTTGGGCCTCACCGCACCAATCCAAAGAGAGGTGAGTATGAGTCAGGGAAGGAGAAATTGGACTGTGGAGATGGCGAGTATCAAAAGTAACAAGAGATGTATTTCAACACTTGAAAGCTGGAGAGGGAGTGAAGAGAGAAAGGAGAGAGGAAGCCCTCAGAGCGACTCCAGGCCATCGAAAGAAGACAGAAGAGAGCGAGAGAGAGGTGGCCCAGTGCAATGATCTAACAGAGAGTGGGATAGATAGCGCTGGGATAAGTGGCCTCTATTGACTAGCAGGAGATTGACAGTTGCGTAAGGAGAAATGGAGAACGGACAGGCGATATAGAGAGAAATAAATAAGCTCTCAGGGGAATCAGCGAAATGACGAAAGCAGAATAACAGAGAGAGGGATCGGTTATGGAAGGAAGAAATACGCGGGGAGAGAAGGAGAGTGAAATAAATGAAGGGTGGGCCGGAGCTTCCTGAGGTTTGTGTTTGGAGAAGGGCAACACGCCACGTTTCCACTTCAGCCTGAGGAGGAATGATATTTAGAAGGTGAAGGCAGATAATGTTTGGCCACCGGGATCCTGCTTCTTCTTTCAGACCTGCGGAAATGAAGAACACTCTGAAATGTTATCTTCCTACACTTGCCAGAAGGGTTGTTGCAAACACACACACACACACACACACACACACACACACACGTGTACAGTCTGTATTGTGATTCAAGTAATGTCAGCTTTGAGAGCCAGCCAGGTAATGTTGTTATTTCTTATTTTACATGGACTTCTGATATTATTTCACAGCGGCCAAAATTACTCGACATTCTCAAACCCTATTCGTGGATCAGAGTTGGTTTCTGCCAGTGTCCTTCTTGATGTGCATACTCTTTCTGCAAATAGGAAACAATACAATTAAAGAATTTGTTTTGGATTGCACAAATTTGTTATTAATTTTAAGATTGAAAACTTGAATTTTTGCTTGGCTTTTTGCAGCACATGTAAAAATGGCTTATATCTGAGCACAGTCTGGTACTGTGGTTGGCTCCCTCCAATCCAAACATCCATGAAGAATATTAACACTCGATTTAGTTTGACAACAATAACTGACCTCAGGGTGTCTCAGTAGGATCAAGAGAACATTGCTTTTGCTTCCAGCCTTGTTACGACCTTCTTACTTCCTTACGAAGACAGAAAAAAAAGTGAGTGTGAACAACTGAATATTTAACAATTCTGGAAAACGTTTTGGCCTTTTGTTAACTTATTACAAAATATGAATTCAGTTATTTTTCCTGGTAAATTCAAAGACAGCATTTAGAAATGTAGGAACTTTCCTGTAATCCTCAGGATGCCCTCAACTCCAGGACGATGGCGGACTCTTTGTTTTGTTCATTTCACCCAGCGTATTCCAGCTGGGGACACTTTAATGTTTCACACACAAAACAGACATATATCTCTCTCTCTCCTCCTCTCTCTCTCTCTCTCTCTCTCTCTCTCTCTCTCTCTCTCTCTCTCTCTCTCTCTCTCTCTTTTATTTCTCTTTCTATATCGTGTTGCTCCTCTTATTTTTTCCCTCCCCTCTGTTTCTGGCTGTTTATCATCGGTGACAGTGGGAGGTCAGTGATGTTTGCCATGTTTTCTTTCCTGTGTGTGTGTGTGTGTGTGTGTGTGTGTGTGTGTGTGTGTGTGTGTGTGTGTGTGTGTGTGTGTGTGTGTGTGTGTGTGTGTGTGTGTGTGTGTGTGTGTGTGTGTGTGTGTGTGTGTGTGTGTGTGTGTGTGTGTGTGTGTGTGTGTGTGTGTGTGTGTGCCTGTGCCTGTGTGTGTGTGTGACACTGAAACTGACGGGCTGAGATGGATTTTAGAGCTTCCATAAAAGTCAAAGATTTCAATCACCAGTCAGTCAACCAAGATTTTTTAAGTCAAGCATGTTTTGTGATGTTTTCACTCCTGTCTGTTTGCTTATTGGTTGGTTTGGTTGGTGCAGGATTACACAAAAACAACTAAACTTGGTAGGAAGCTGCAATAGGTCAAGGAAAAGCCCATGTAATTGTTGTGTGGATCAATCTATGGATGGGAAAAACATTCTGCAAACTTTCAAAAAACTATATTTATGAGTGTGTGAAATTTTGTGTAGATTGATTAAATTTAAGGAGACTGAGTATGAGCTCCTCTGAGTCCGTCTAGTTTTTGTATTCTTAATTTGGCAGAGTTCTTCGGTCCCTAAAAGTAGCTGTAGAGTGAGAAGTCCTCTCTTTCATGATGCTCTGTGGGATAAAATCATTCCTCTACATCTTATTGTCGCGTTCGCTCTGTGAAAGGCTCAGTCGGTTGCTGAAGGATGAAAAATCTGACACAGCAATTTAAGGCAATTGAGTCTTTGGCTTTTGTTCAAAGATTGCCTATCCATTGTTAAGATAGTTAGCATGCACCCTGAACATCCCACCAGACCCATTTCCAAAATCTACCAGTTAAATAAAGTGCTTTTTGACAGAGAATGGGAATGTGTGAAGCACATATCTCAGCCAAGGCCCAAAAGTCCCTTCATACTCCTTGTGTGTTGTTTAATCAATTTTTTTAAATCAAGATGCTTGAATTATTCTTTGAGAAATAAGTAAAATGCCAAAAATGTTCAAGAAAGTGGAGAAAAATATCCTGGATGTTCCCCTTTGTCCAGATCTTTGGATTGGCCAATGCATCTTTCCACCAAGCAGTAGAGAAAACAATACCTCAGTGGAATTAAAAGCAGTGGAATATTCGTGCTCCACAGTCACATTACAGAATTGTCTCGACAATCCTTTTCCAGTTAATAGCTCCTCCTTTTCTTATGAGAGCTGTTCAGGGAGCTGAAAATGAACCTGAGCTGTTTTGTGTATTCTCATCATGATCTAACACAACTTAGCTTTTCCATCACATCACATCCTAAGGGCATTTCACTCTAAATGCACCTAAAATGTTCACTTTTATAACTCTGTGTTCTTGCCTTTGTCTCTCATCCCTTTAGTGTTCGACACGAGCGTCCTGCCCGTATGCAGAGCTTCCCTCGGCTGGATGTTCGGCAAGCCGGAGATTAACTTTGACCTCCAGCCGGACCAATCCGAGCTGAGTGCCGTCCGCCCAGACTCCCTCAAGGACAAGCAAGCTTTCCAGCAAGACGAGGTACTGCATCCAGGAGCCCCAGGGTGAGGGAGGAGATGAGAGATCAAGGGAGGAAAGAGTCGAGTAAAGAAGCGAACGATAAATGGCAGAGCTGTGTTGTTGCCTCAAGCAGCCGGAAAGAGAGGGAGGCTGAAATGAAACATGAAGGCTGTGGAGTTAATGCAAGTTCAGGTCGAACTGACAGAAATGTGAGTAGCGCTCCAGTCTTTAGAATATTTAGGTCCAATGCTGCAGTGAAC